>NC_056725.1:574069313-574329313 GCF_019279795.1 Protopterus annectens
ATATATATATATATATATATATATATATATATATTTTTTTTTTTTTTGCACATTTATGCTGTTATGCATTTATCCATATAAAGAGCTGTTAATTCATACATATTTTATTCATATATAGTAAAAATAAAAACTGTCATGTATTATCAACAGTAAACCCTGCATTCCTGCCAATATTGAAATCGAAGTGAATATGCATGGTTAATGTCCTCTGTAGCTCATTACAATGCAATGATGCCTTGCTCCACCATCTTAGTACTAATTTATTAAAATTAATTCTTCACAGGATCAGCTTCAGGATGTTGCACCTCCATTTTACCAGCATAGCTGGATAATGTCAACAGCAGAATGGCCATTAATAATGATTATACTATTATATTCATGAGGCAGCCTGAGGACAGTGGCACACAAACTTTAATGGCAGCACTACACACACCACAGAAGTTACATAACTCTGAAGAAAGTGATACTGGATCACAAAATCTAGTAGATGGGGTCTCTACCTAGCATAACATACAGGGAAGAGAACTCATGCATTTCAACACCAGTGCCTTCTCAATTGCAGGAACACATTGTGGAATACAGCACCATCTCAAAGGTAGCACTGCCCACAGTAACACCTGTGTGAAGGGATACTAGGCGCAGGCGCGTGTCTCAGCTTCCTCCAGAAACACGTAAAGCTTTTGCTGCCCAAGATCAAATGTGATCTGACATTGTTCAGGCTCAGTCCACTGCCACAGACAGTCTGGTAGGGATGGTCATGGCACACATGAATATTTTCAGCACTACATGTAAATGGTAGTGAGTACAGATAATGCCATGGCCACACTCATGTACAGTCTGGGGACACACACAGCAGCCATTTCTACCACCAAATGTAAGGAACGCACTGCCTCAATGCCAGGGTTTTGTACATACCATGCTTTCTGTCCCACTGGAAACTGTGATAGAGTCTCAGTGTTTGTCAATAACCTTATCCCTTTCAGACTGATACCTAGAAACTCCTACAGTGAGCTCTTAAAATTTTACCTCACCACAGAAAAAAATCAGACTTTCAGTATAAAGCTTATCAATGTCCCTTCCTACTCCTAGATTATTGTACAAAATTCTTAATCTTCCTAGAAGATATCCCTATAAGCAAAGGCTCATTAATATTTGGTGAGATCAGTTATCCCTCCTCAGACTGGAATAATTCACACCTCCACACTGGGGTGTGCATAACAATGTTTGAAATGAGTAACCAATAACTTTCTGGATTAAATTGTCCTCATACCCTTCAGGGGCAGAAACATTCTCAACCTGGTTGTCATAAACTCATTTCATGCATGTTCCATTCCCTGCACTTCCCCTCACTGGTAAATTAGACCACCAGCTTATGGTCTTTTCTCTTAGAACCCTCAATTCTCCCAGTAACCAATATCACCTACTTAATAGATTTCAAAAGGCCAACCTTGTACAGCTTTACAGCAAAATCTGTAATTTACTCACAGTGCTTCCACAGATGAGCCAACCTCACAAAGGATTTTTATGACCATTTACATAAGCACACTGCTCTAGCAGTTTCTGTCAGAACTAAATGCATTCGGAAATTTGAGGTAAACCACCATAGTGGTTAGTTGATATAAACAAACTACATAAAAAGGAAAAAAAAAACAACCCCTTAAATTACCAAGTAAGATTAGCACTCCCAGCAAACAAATTTATTAAATACCTCACTAACAAACTGAAGGCCACTATAAAGACCAGTGATGCATCTCATGAACTAAGGCTGGCATCCAAGACAAAGGATAACTACAAAGTATTCTTCAGTTATGTTAGAAAACTAAGAAATAATTCATAACATTACTCTGAACTTTTCCACCATGGAGCCTCCCACTCATATTTAAATGATATTGACAACATACCTGGCCAAACAGGTTTGTTGCCAATATCTCCCCTGAAACTCCCTTCATTGCTTCAATCATCCTTCAGTAACTCCTGCCCCTGTGATTACTAAAGAACATATCCTCAAGGTACTTTCAAAAACTAAACAAACAAACAAACAAAAAAAAACGTCTTTCATGTGTCCTGATAATATACTGGGTTGTTCAGAGCTGAATCCAACACTAGGTGACTTAGGCAGGACCCTAGCTGGCTGGCAGGGAACGTGTTGGCTGGGAGATGGCAATTTGCAGATTTGTGTTGTGGTCAATATTTAGTTGTATGATGACTCGCTCTTCCACTTGTTAGAAAAAGTAATAATTAGAGGTACAAAGATGCTTCTTTGCTAGGAAGAGGATACTAGCATAAGATATGGAACAGTTTTGATCTTGCCAATAAGAATTATATTGATCACTAAGGATAGGACAAACCTGATCTTCCTGTTTTTGCAATGTCTGTGATGCTGCAGATGCCTACACTGTGATGAAGAAACCATGGCTTAAGAAAGTGAGTAATGTTATCAATGCTATGTGATGTAATGTGTACTGTGGTAAGGTGTCTGGGCTTGTTAGTCACTGGTGATCAGCTGCTTGAAATTTCAATAGAAGTATGTGCAACAAGATCTTGGTTGGGTTCACTGTCAAGTGAACATAAAATTCTGAAATGATTGATGACATAGCTATTCAGTAATGAAATAACTTTTTTCAGAAATATTTGTGTGAATTGTGTGGGTGTGTGACAGTATGTGCAGGTGTAGGAAGAGTCATGAGTTTCAGAAAATAGAGTGGGTGACAGGTGTTTTTGAGGAGGAGAAATAGGCACCAGGAATATGTTAAATAGGAAAAAAGAGCTTAGAAAAGTATATCTATTTGGTAGAAGAAAGATGTTTTAGGTTTACAAGGGGAAAGACAGAAATGGCTGCTGAATCAGTAAAGGTTTGTTAGTAAGGAATTTGAATTAGAATGGTGTAGAGGAAAGACGAGTAAAAATGAGAAACCAGTGTATTTAAGGAGGCTGTGCATGAAGGTGGAGTGTTCCTAGACAGAAATTGTAAAATTTCAAACTAACATCTGTAAAAACTGTGTGGAGAGTGTGATTTATGTGAGATAAAGGGAAAGGTGGATAATTGTGTAAGGAAATAAAGTAGTGTGAATGAACAGTCCCATCATATCTACCATGTGAGGAATAGATGGTACCAAGACAGACAGACAGACAAACAGACAGGACATACTTATGTGCTGATGAAGCATATCAGAGGAGAACACTAATTATAAGAGGAAGGGTAGCTGGAAATGAAGATGCTTAGTTTGGTCAGCACCGGTGGAAGAAAGAAAGTGATGTGAATGGGAATTTAGTAGTTTTTTTATCTGTTACTAAAATGACAAACTAGATTAGTCTATGCCTGCTAATATTAACTCCTCTTGACGTCTTCATTATCCATTTCCCTTCAGCCTCCCTAGGCACCTCATATCAACCCTTGGGGGTGCTCTATTTTAAATCACACATTTGACTTGCGGTGATTTTATATGTAGGTGATTTAGGGCAATTGAGAGGAGGCTATTACTTAGGCAGTCACAGAAATTGCTAAAGAAACTTCCACAACTGCACTTCAGTCAGGTTTCTAAAAGCAACAAAAGAAAGACACTTTCAGTTAAAAGTAATGCAAGACATTATCCAAGAATCAAATGAAACTGCTGAAATATCCTTTTCCATCACTTTTGCATTAGAGTTGTCTGTACTGTAATGGTGAAAGCACTGGAGCTCCCCACCCACACTCCCACCAACCACCACTGCCTCCCCACAAACCTTTATACTGCTTTAGTTGAATCTAATTTAACGCTTTAGCAGATTCTCCTTACAGAGCACAACTTCCCCAGTGAAAGCAATCCCTCAACAACAAACTTCTGCTGATGCATTTCCAACCTACAAAAAACAACACTGAAGCAGTGACTGACCTCCTCTAGTAATGGGAATATATAATTAGAACAATAGCCTTCTGATAGACTTAGCAGACCTTATGTAAGTGCTGATCCCATAAAAATAAAATTAAAAGTTGTAACTCCACTCAAGCAATCAGAGTAATAAAAACACCTCTTTCTGTCCCCACCCATTGTACCTCGTTGATTGTTATCAATGGAGGAACATTCGAGTGTGGAGCAAGTACATTCTGTTTGATAACTTGATTGCCCCTCCCCTCGGTAATGTTCGTCTCCAGCTAGCATAGCTGTTGTGGCTCCAATTTTTTAATTGCTTTTCAGCTCCTTGATCCAAGTGAATGCAACTCCTTCCAACTGTCTCATTCTATTCTAAGGTACACTGAATTTGTATGTAATTTGTAACACAACCTGTATTGCATTCTGGATTGGCATAGTCCTTGTTATAGCCTTTAACTACTAAACATATTTACCTCAAAACTGGGTAAAAGCAGATATATATTTTTTTATGGGAAGCCATTTTGCCTCTACTGATGTGACCTACACTGCTCAGTCTTGCTTTGCTTGACTTCATTCAACTCCAATACTATGGGCTATCCTTAAATCCCACCACTATACTATGTTTATACTTAAGTAGCCACTTCTCCTTTCACCCACTTCACTTCCACCCTACTCTATCTAGTAATTACTTAACCCTCTTCTGGCTATTCTATTAGTGCCTCCCCTTCCACCTGTAGTTTTTAGCCCAGACGTGCCATATCACCATACTTATCTCCACACTCCTATCATTTTATCTTAATCTCCAATTCAAATAATAGTCCTAGCATTTACAATTCTCCTTCTGATCCCTACTGTCTTCATGAACTATGACATCACCCATTACACTTTATCATTTCAAACTAAATTGACAACTACTGATATTCTCTTCTCACACAGTCGTACTCTGCTATCAGTCCGCAACTTTATCACACTACTTTTCCTACCTTAAGCTACCCTAAGGTTGCCAAACTACTAAAGTATACAAATCATTCAAAGTCAGCTTTTAATTCAATTCAAAGCAGTTGGGACAGCCACCCAAAAGACAGGGACCCTGTCGCCCACCAATAAGCACCTCACGCAAACACTGATGTAACATGAATACACTAAAACTCTTTCATCTTAATGTCCAGACCATATTTGATAAAATTGCCTGCATACACTTCTGGACTGAATCAAACAATCCTGACATTATAGTCATAACTGAGACATATTTAATACCCACCATAGCTTCTAAAATGATTTTACCACCTGGTCGCAACTTACTATGCATTGACTGCACAAATAAAAAAGGGGTGGCACTGTACTCCTCAACCAAAATAACCTTCAGCTTCTCTGTGCTATAAATCCTTTTCATCTTTCTCAAGAGCAGAAATCGCGATCTCACTCCTAAACGTTTACAATGCCATGTCTATTTGTATAACAGCACTCTATATCCTACCCTCAAGTGGTGTAAACTATAGCATATGAGAAGAAATCCTCTCCTGATTATAATTCAATATAGCATATGAAACTATCATCCTAAGTGATGTAAGCATCAGTTGGTCTTCTACGACACTCCCAAATCAACCTCCTTATATAAACTTTTTCAACTTCACTCCATTGATCAAATCCAATACTAAACACAATAAATTTATGCTAGAATGGATCCTAATTAATACACCCAAACAGCATAAGTCATGTAGTAGCTCTACCTGATACCCTAAGCTACCACCATCCAATATTTGTTCTCCACTCCCTACCCAAAAACAGCAAGTCAGCAGAAATCTACAAACCTGTCAAGAATCTTTCTAACTTCAACAAAAAATAATTCCTTCCATCCCTCCAGGCTTACGACTAAGCACACTAAATCTCCTACAACTAGATGAAGCTGTCCACCACTTTAACAATACTTTCTTAAACACTGTAAATTTTCATGTCCCATTCAGGCAAAAAGAGTCAAATCTACTTAGCCCCAGGCTCACTCTACCTAACAAGCCAGCCATGCACCTACAAGATGACACACAGAATACCTGTAAAAGGATAAGACAACAAACTATAAGTGTTACCATCATTTTTGTAAAAAAGCAAAAGCCCTAATAAATTCAGAGAAAAAATATTTTAGCTTCCAAAAGAACCACAACACAAAGTGTCTCAAACTGTTCTTGTCTACCATTTCTAAACTTTTAAACCCACTCAAACCCTCACAACTTAACCTCTACCTAGTGAATCTAATTTCAATGTAACTTGCTCTTTAGCACACACTGTGTCAATACTGTCACCGCTTTCTCAAACTCTAGCCACAGTATAGACTGGCTACATGTCCTATATGCCATACTAAACATACATTTGACTTTAAACCAGTCCCCACCAAAACCATCAAACAGTACCTCAGAAAACTAAAAAATTTTCACCACCTTCCCAGATAAATTCCCCACAGAATATCTAAAATTGGGAGCTAAAATCTTAGATTACCCTGCCTCTATCTTAATTAACAAATCGGTCTTGAAGACTTGCTTCTACTTCATATGCAATAAGACCCTTCATCCTCCCACTACACTAACTTTGTTATCCGCTGATATTTCTATGTTCAGACCCATGGCAATTCTATCACACCTCTGAAAAATCCACTCACAAATGCTAGTACTCCTCCTCAGCCCCAACCTCCTCCTACATTGCCAACATGACTTCTAGTCCTTTCACAGCACCAACACAGTTATATTCTAATTTTTCAGCACTGTAAATAACCATCATAACAGAAATCTCCTAGTTTCTTCAATATTCCTTTGCCTTTGCAAAGTCTTTGATACAGTCTCACACCCCATGCTCCTTCACAGTTTAAGATAGGATTATTAGACCAAGCCATCATGTGGTTCAAATCTTAATTTCACCATATTACTCATAGTGTAAAATGGCTGGAAGCCTCTTCCACATTCCTCCCTATCCCAGTCAGTGTCTCCCAAAGAACTGTCCTCAACCCACATTACTTCCATATATTTATCAACAATCTGCCCACTGCACTAATGAAATCCACACTGCTCCAGCACGAGGGTGACTCCACCATCACCCATTCAGCTCCTTCTGTCTTTAATATCCTAAAAGTCATTCCACATTCCTTCACATCTGTAGAATTTTTTACTTCAGGAATCTAATCTTGTCTTAAATCTTCCAAAAACAAAACTTATGATCATTGCATATAAACCAGCATCATAACATAAGTGCTCAGCCTCTTTACACTTCAGTCATCTGATGGTACATTAATTGAACTAGTCCACCACACTAAACTGCTTGCAATCGCTGCTGATGAGCGCCTAAAATTTGATCTACACATCCACCAAGTAATCCATAAGACCAACCAAAAATTAGGTATCCTTTATTAATCTAAAACAAATTTTATCTGATATGGCACAGAAGGCCACTGCTGCTATCACTTACCTTATCTGTTCCCTGACATATGCTTCAGCAATCCTTTCCTATCTACAATCAAAATGAGTCACATGATTTGAGAAAATATATAATAAGGTTGCAAAATTTGCCATCAGGCTTCCTAACAGAACACACTACTGTGTAGTTCTCAAATGTATAAAGAGGCTCAACTTCCTTAATGAAAATCACAGATTAATACATTTTCTCTATGAAATTATAAATAAAACTAAACAACTGATAATTTAATTTCTAAACTTTATAAAATATTTACAGAATATAAAATAGATTTAAATTTTAAATTATAAATTCTGGGTCATGCCTCCCATATTACATCTCAGAATAAATCTCAAATATTGTAGTCTATCAAACATACTTCTTGGTCTCATTACTGGCACATATTCACATGGAAATTTTTACATAGAGTATTTTTAACTACAAATAAAATAGCCAAATTCAATGGAAATAACAATATATTGTGTTGGAGATGTTTACACAAATGTAAAGCTGAGTGCTTACATGTCTTCTTTGATTGTTCCTCCTTGAGTTTATTTGGCAAATATTGATGATTTTCTAAAAGCCTTATTTTCTGATACTTTTTCATTATCCAAGTTTTTAATTGTTTTTAATGTAAATGATCGTGATGATCTGAAAAATGTTAATTGTTTTCTCTTATGAACAATTCTTCTGATAGTAAGGAAATGTATTACTAAGAAGTGGAGAACAACCATGTCACCATCTTTTGAAGACTTTTTATCTTTCTTAAAAGAAACAGCATTTCGAGAGGCTAAAGTAAAAGAACAAAGGACTTATCTTATTACATTCATTAATAATCCTTGGACAAAAGTGATATATTTTATTAAATTTTTACCAACAGAATTCTGACTTTGATGTTTTAAGAACTAAAGGTAATGAAAAATGAAATGATTCTGAAATGAAGAAATTTCTTTCTTTTTCTTGTGTTCTTCTTTTTTGGAGCTATAACTCTATCATTTGCTGTTCTCGGGCCATTGTATATAATGTACATAGTTTAAGTTTATTTCTTATTTGCAATTTCATTATTTTATCTTTCTCATTATACTACTAATATATTTAAAAAAAGAACAATAAAGTTTCTTTGAGTAAAGAATCTACTTATTTATTATGATAATAAATATATTTACACATCCTTTATCAGTATGAATAAATAGGCTTCTAATCTTGTAACTAAAATTTGTGCAAAGATGTTTGCACTGATAGTAATTAAACACATGGGCCTAAACCATCTTGGCTCTAATAAATACCCCCCTTCCACAAGCAATATCATTGCAGCCCATCTCAGTGTTGCTGAGAGCTGTACCTTCTGCACCGTATCTGAAACTCTTTCCCAGCTTCTCCAATGCTCCTTTTCTTCCTTAAGCTCATGACAGACTTACTGACCTCCTCTGTTGAGGCACTGTTTTCTAATTTTCTCATGGCCTCTTTTCCCACACCTCCCCTTCAGTGATCCCTTGAACCTCTCTAAGAATAGAATAAATCATATAGATAAGATGGATCACGTCTAATCCGCCAGTCCTTTTATAACTCTTTTCTTTTTTTGGACTTCAGCATTATTATAACTTTAGTTCTCTATCCCTTTTTCATCTTCCAGGCCAGATATTTACCACTCTTTGGATCTTGTCCCAGTGAAAACTCTCTTCTACTCCCAGAAAAACTTTAATGTCTAAGACCTTTCTAATATACAATTCAATGCCTGTATATTTTGTCTTTTGCCTTTTGACTGTCCCTTTACTTCTACATGAATACCTTTCAAAATTCTCTTTAATTATCTTAAATTATCTTGTATCTTCCATCAATCATCCTTACATCTTTGCTTTTACCACATCTCACAAACTTTTGAGATCTCTCTCTCTCTCTCTCTCATGTTACCTTTACTTGATTATTTATTTGCCCAAGACCAGTACTCTGACCATCAGCCTGCTTATTGTGAGCCCCTCTTTCTCTTCTGGAAAGTTAAGAATAGACACTTCTCTACTAAATCTGAATAGTGGAGTTGAAGTGTTAATCCCTTGTATTGATGTTATTATTAACGATTTTTATTTTTTTCTTAATGCAAGCTAACCCTTTCTCCGTCCACTCTGTTATGTCTGTTGTCAATGTAGGCCTGAAGTTTTTGCTGCTGCCATGTCCAGTCTCCTATGCTTGCAGCTTAATGTCTATAGGGAGAGCACTTCTTGGCAGTTTCTTGAACACAGTTTGAACCTTATTCACCCAGAGCATTTGAGTTTGCATCTACCAGAATCACCAGTACTAGGGTCAGGCTGTTCTCCCAGATGGCCGAACAACTTCAGCCACTCACTCACTCACTCACTCACTCACTCACTCACTCACTCACTCACTCAGTCATTCACGCACTCACTCACTCACTCACCCACTCACTCCCACCTTGCTTACCTTGTCCAGTGTCTAGATTATCAATCCTAATTCATCTAGGTCACAATTAGAGCTGTATTCCTTTCTACAAGGGTGCTAGAATTTCATTTTCTCTCTTATTTTCTAATGGTACTTACATCCTCACTTTTTTTTTTTGCTATCCCTCTATTTAACTATTTAACTCTTTTCTACTTCCATTCACTCAGCTGACTTCCTGGAATACAGATCCATGGGTCCACCATTACTGGAGACTGGCCTGATATGGTTCTATCCAATATTTCTATTTTCACTCTACACCTTCCCACATGCTTCCATACCAGGAGAAATCTAAATTACTCACTTGTCTCCATTCTTCCTGTGAAAAAATTGAATTCATAAGAACTCTGATGCACGCTCTTTCAAATATCCAGTCAAACATAAAATGGGAATAAATACAAAAAAACAAAAGAACAGTGCACCAGGGTGACACACAATAGCATTTAATAGTACAAAAATAAAAAACTGATGGGCCTACTTTATTTAAGCGAAAGCTTAAAACAGCAAAAGCATATGCATTGAACCATATGCATTGAAAGTGCGAACTGTCGAAAAATGTAAACGGAAATCTCCATAGGTGGAGATTTCCATTTACTTCATGTAGTGCGATATTGGAGTTGGTATATTTAAGTAGTGGGGGGTGTGGGGGGTGCAGGGGAGCTTGCCCCCACTTACATCTTTTTTTTCTGTGTATTTTTTTCTTTATTAACTTTCGACTGTTTAAGACTTTGATGCATATGTGTTGATCTTTATGCATTCAAACTTTTAATGACTTTTAATAAAGTAGACCCATGATATAACATTTGTTTATTTATTTTTCATTTATTAATTGGGTGGATGGGACAGACCAAACATCTTTTCAGACAAGATCTATGCTTAAAGCAGCAAATTAAAAAGCATTAGAGTTTGAAAAACTATAAAATAAAGAAATGTAACACTAATATTATATATGGCATTATTTCAGTTGCATTAATAAGTAATGAAATAAAATTTTAACAAACTAAATATTTATATACAAAATTGTAGTTATAAAATTTACAAACTGAATTAGAAGGGATGTGGAAAACAAGACAGTACTTACAATTACAATTTAGCTTTCAAACAAGGAATTAGGTAATAACATTTATTGGCATATATACAAGAACCTATTTACTCAGTTTGTTTCTCCATACTGCAGTATGTTATCTGTGTAATGGTCTGCAGGTCACAGGCTAATACTGACACTTAATCCATATCTTCTTAAGCTCTGCCTGATTCCCTTTTAGCATTATAGCCTTCAGACAAATCTATCCATCATTGAACAGCAATCTCCTCCTATAATGTCCATGTCCCAATATTTTGATACAGAGGCATAGCTGTCTTATCTAACATCCACTGCTGGTCCCAGATATAGTGCCTCCCCCCATCTCTTCAAGTGATGAGCAAAACAAAAGAAGAAAAAAAAATATCAAAATGAGTGTGCTGCAGCAAACTGATTGTTATGTTTGTTGCAATCAGTTTTTTTCTACAGACAGACCCAATGCCCCTAATGTAGTAAGCTGATTGCAATATTTGTAGTAAGTGGCTTATTACAGACAGATTCATGCCCCAGCTCTTCATCATCACTATACCTCACCTTACCCTCTGCCACTATAGGCAGTCTTCAAAGTAGAATGGCCCCCTCTTGCCTTTCACCCACATTTGTATGATGCCACAATGCATTAGTGTACTCTCTTATATATAACGTGTTCCCTTTTCTAATACTACGTTTAACCACTTGAAGTAGTTTCACATCTGCTCCTCCTACTTCAATATTCTAATTATCGTTGACCTCTTTGCTGTTTATGACAACCCCTAAGGTTGCATTCATCAACCAGTCAGAACATACTGTAACCTCTTCACATCTATCATTCGCCATTCCTCTCCCAAAGTATCCTTGTATCTCTGCTCATTTGAGCTTACTAGGTGGAAAAAAGATGCCACCAACATTTGCCCAGAGAGCTTCAAGTAGCTCCACATAAAAGAATGAAGATGAGCTTTCACTGTATCTTTTAGCCCATGCCTGCCTTATTGTATGGCTCAAAAATGTCTCATCCTATCTCTTTCCCTCCTAAAGAGCAACTTCACATTTCCCCATACCTAACTCCCCTCTTACCACAGTGTGTCCTCATATATGGCCTTTAGTCATACTGTAACCTACATTTCATCCTATCTTTATCATTCTTAAGGGTACATCCTGATTCCTTTCAGCCTTGTTGAGCGCATTCTTCCACTCAATGTCATTAGATTTTCTTATTTTCCTTCCTCATCTAAACCTACTTTTCAGATGTTGCAGTCATCGTTTCTACTGATATATCTCACTCTAAATGGCTTCCCATCTAGAAATTGTCTCAAACCACACACAAAGAAAAAACATGCTAAACTTTATCCCTAATGGATGCCAAATTGTGTGAAAGGCATGGTCTTAAAAACTCAATGCTAAGCAGTGTATAATTGTACCCTTTGAGAAGTCAATCATCGCAGCTAATTCCATGTTAATAATATGCCCCTAAGATTTGACCCAGTAGTCAGGGATCTCGGTAAGCACATAAACAGTAGCCTTACCTTCAACTAACATGCCGGAACAGTGGTGAAGAAATCCTTTTATTTTTTGTAATTTATAAGTAAGGGCATGATATCTAATTCCAAAGAGGTCAACATCCCACTGTACACTGCCCTTATCAGACCAATCATAGAGTGCATTGCTCCCTTTGCTATGTACCTGACCAGGCATATGCAGCAACTAGAACAACCTCAGAGGTTCCTTACAAAAGCAATACAAGGCATAACAAACCTGCCTTTCATAGACTGCCTTAAATCCCTTTCCCTCTACTCAGTCTCCTATAGATTGCTGAGGGGTGATCTATGCCTGCCTTGCAAGGCATCCACAATTCTGGCACTTATGAATCTCTTGCATATTCGTAAGTCAAACAGTTCCAGAAATACAAGGTCTGGGGGCCTAAATTTTGTCTGTAACTTAAACAGAACAAGCTTGAGAGACAGCTACATGTCTCAGAGACTGACCCTCCTATGGAACGGGCTTCCCATCCATGAGAAGCTGACTGCCTCTATTAAGCAGTTTAAGCACAACCTAGACAAGCAGACAAGGAATAAGAAATTTACACCAGGCCTGGCACCCATGTCCCTTATGGACAGAGGTAGCTTATCAATGCCTGACCCTCAATGATCTATTTGGAAATGGGACATCATTACTCTTTCTGGAAAACTTGGCTAGGCTTAGAAAATAGCCCCACCTGGGCCATTAGCCTACTAACAATTTATGAATCTATGACTCTATAACCATGCTGCTGCAAGTGGTCCATCAAGATTAACTCCCTTCTTATACAAGCAAAATAGTGATTCAGCTTAAGAATGAAATAAAGTTCAAGATCACATTGGAAACCACAGGTGTAATCAAAAATGTATTTAAGATACCCACAATAAGAGCTTTCAATAACTGAGCAACTTCTTCAGAAATAATTAAAACATCAATAGAAGCCAAGACAAATATGAATTATATAAGAACTGATATGATTCTAATATTAAAGCTGGAAAAACACAAGCATCTAGCATTACTTGTTAGTTCTACTCAAGAACTCGAGTCCCAAGCATCGAAGACCACTGCCTTTAAGCCAGGGACTGAAATGTTTTGTAGCCCATTCAGGCTGCTGTTCTTGCTCAACCTCAAATATGAGTTAAAGCAAGCAAATGCCACACCTTACCAGAATATATCAGTCAAGTCTAAGTGAGGTATGTGCAGCAGCCAAAGGCAGGGAGTGGGAGGGGGAATTTTAGGGTTAGGGGCCAGTAGGATATTTTAACATTAGGGAGCAACAAGGACATTTTAGTGTAAGGGAAAAGGAAGGGAGTTTTATGGTTAGGCAATAGGAATGGAGATTTGGGTTGGAGTGTGATCGGGGCGTTTAGGTTTAGGGAGGAGTGTTAGAGTTTTAGGGTTAGGTAGCAAGGAACCAGGTTAACTAGGTAAGAGTTTTTGGGTAAGACTTATGGCTCTGGTAGGGCTATACAGTTTAAGAGGGTCAGGAAATGGGAGGGTTAAATAGTTAAGCAAGATCAAGCTAGTGGAAGTTAGAGCAATCATCTTTTTAAACGAGTGGCAGTGATCAAGTGTGTCTCAAGCTATTAGCATGTGATCACTTGTAGTAGACCCTCACTTGTCACTTGAATTTCTTATAATTTTAATCAGTTTTATCATATAAAAAACAATAAAACATGAAAATATAATTATTTTGGAAAGTAGCATGAACTACAGTTATGATTGACAATTTCAATAGCTCTAACACGCTCATAAATCCTTTGCTACCATCTCCTGGTTGTTCTATCACCATTACGTTCCTGCATAAATGGAACTAGAAACAGCAACACAGGCCAAATACATTGATGACCATTTAAAATGACCCGGAATATAATACTGTTTTCTTTTAATATACTCTGCTGAATCTGTAGTCAGAAACTGTCAGTCACTACAACTGAGTGTCCCTTCTATATATTTTTTTTTGTTCCAGATGCAGTAAAATTCTTATGTTGTAAAAAATTCTTTATCCAATTATTTCCAAAACAGATACCTTAATGATATTGGTAACAGTAGTAAAGGCAAAGGCCATATTCACATTTTTATGACAATATTTGTCTTTCCTTTCAGCTGTGGCTACTGCTAAACTCATTAAAGCAGACTAACATCTGCTTCTTTTCTTCCTTATTTTTTCAGTAAAAGCATGAATTAAAAGTTTATTGTATCCCCTTTCTAAAACTTTTCCTGTTAAATTGTCATTTTTTTGCAGTAAAGGTATTTATTCATAGTGAGTCTACTTACTCTAGGAGCTTGTCCTTCAGCTGTGCTTTTTTAACCAATGGGGATGTATGCTACTGAATGTTATTTTTTAGCTCTTCTCTTATTTGCTGCTTATAAAAATGCCATCTTACTTTATTGATTGTTCTAAATGCAGAATCTGTTTTAGTTTTGCAAATATGTAGATCCAGTAGAAAATTATAATGAATTCAAAGTAAAGATCTGAAGTAACACAATGAATTAAGTATATTTCCTGGATTTCATCTCATGAAAACAAAATTGCATTTTCTGAGAAATGTAAATCATTGTTCTGGGTTCTAAAGATGGCCGCCAGATAGGAAGCACACACTTCTGCCTGCTCTCAAAAATACAAGTTAATCCAATCAAATCACTTGTAGCTACTACTCCGTTCTGAGCTAAAAACCTTCAAGGAACGCAAGGGGATTCATAAAGTTACTTACCGGATCTTCAGTTTCTGAAAAAACCATCAGGACTAATTCTTCAAAATAAAGTAGCACAGTGGTGATCCTGGTTACATGTGCTTGGGCCTACTATTCTTCAAGTTCTGCCTAAACAAACAAAGAAGTATTCAATCTAACCAAAATGGAACAAATGGAGCAACAAACCACTAAGACTAGATTCTCTCTAATTAATTCTCCAGAAAAAGAGGCCTCTTCAAAAAGACAAAAAAAGAAATAAATTGCAAGCTGATGCAGCTAAACAGTCTCAAAGAGCTAAAAATGAACAACCTCTCACACTAGAAGACCTCAAAGACGCTCTACTCCCCCTTAAATCAGAAATACAATCATTTTCTACAAAGCTAACAGCATTTGGAAACAACCTGGAACATATGACCACAAGAATAGAGCAAAATTAAGCCAAAATACTGGATAACAAGTTGAAAATACAAGAATTACAAAAACAGGCCTTAGACAGAGACTCCACCATCATAGAAATGAAACAGAAAATCATTGACCTGGAAGCAAGAGCTAGACGAAATAACATATTAATCAGAGGAATACCGGAGAAATATGACCAAATACAGCTACCTGGAATTGCAAAAGAAATCATTGACAATGTACTGGAAAACAGAGACTTTTCTAAAAAGATTGAAATTGAGAGAATACATAGAGCACTCAGGAAAGCCCAAATATCTGATACGCCGAGACAAGTCTATGCCAGAATCCTAAATGCTGACCATGCACAGTCTATTATTGTAAGTGCCAAAAAAAGAAGAACATCACATGGAATGGATACAGAATAACCATAGCACAAGATGTACCACTTCCAATCAAGAAATCCAGGCAAGCATTATCTCCCTTTTGCAGCTACCTGATAAATAAAAACATTAAATTTCAAATGAAATACCCAGCCACCCTCTGCTTCCAACAAAACAGTGTCAATTATTCAATAAAAATTGTACAAGAAGCCAAATCAATGTTTACAAGCGTTTTTTAAGGAAATACCTTCAAATTCAGCCTAAATCCTACTTACTAGTTGTACCTCGATCAACGATGGACTCCCGAAACACACTGCTGATGTCTTAAGGTAATAAATAATCCTAGAAATCAGTCTAATGCGTAACCTCACTCAGCGTTTTTAAATTCCATTCTTGGGCCTAGTCTCAAATGCGAAAAGCTCAAAAGATACCCTCTGACCCCGCAAAATCCCTTCCAGGTTATCGGCACCTCAGTCCAGCAATAACAGATCCGGAACTACACCATCACAGCAAAAACAATGTGCAAATAAAAGAGTAGACAGTAAAAAATGGAAAGAGACGATTACAACATGCTTCAAACACCCCAGAGGGGACAAATCAGATTAGACTTGATTCCTTGTTCAAACATTACAGTTAAAAAAATACACATTAAGTTCCTTCATAATAAACACAACACAATATTGTCTCTAGATGGATTAAAAACTTTACCAGGATAAGAAAAGTGTCAGCATTGCATACTTGATTAAACGATATGCAGAGACCTTAGTGCTGATAATAGCATGCCCTGAAACCAGCCTGGATTAAACTTCTCTCACTCAAAGCGCTGACAATTATTAAAAAGCAATCGCTCAAAATAACCAAACGCTAGAAAATGACACTGTTCACACTGACTCCCTTTCCATAAAAACAGGTGACTGTAGAAGCTAACTCTCCTAAGCAAAGAAAAGAAAATAACTCAGTCAACACTTACATGTACTGCCATAAGTAAACACGGTACAGAAGCGATCAGACTCCCTAATAAACTACTCTCTCCAGTTAAACATCTTTAAACTTGGAAAACAAGAGGACAATACAACCTAATGGCTTCATATGTTAAAGAGTCATACACGGCAACACTAAAATACAACCTAACGCCTTGGACTGCAATCCCTGACTAAGCATACACTCCTCAACTATAATTGAAGCACCAAACAATCAGACCTTCCATTAATGCGAATAGTAATGCGAATAGCACGGTAATTTAATACAATAAGATGTCGGAAAGTGACAGCTAAGCAATTTTTTACTCTACCCTGCTCTTTATCTCCACAAACCAGGAAATAAGCGCAAGCTTGAATTCAACCTATCAACTCATCAGTAAACCTGCTAAAATAGCGCTTACCTTACTGGAATGAAATGATGTAGTCCTCTAGTCCTGATTTTACACAGTTTCTTGATTTAATGGTTGAACAGCATGCAGACAGCCCTGCCTGGTCTTTGTAGCTCTCCCCTATTTTGTGGAACACGACGCTTGCAAAAAACAGCTCCGCCCTCCAGTCAAGCCTGATGATCAAACAACACAACCCTGTTATCAGAGAGGCATGGCTTAGCTGAATGCAAACAGTTCTCCTATGCCACGTAAAGAAAAAATAATAAACAAGTCATCGAGAGGAATAATATCTTCATTGGCTGGACCTCTCTTCAATCGAGTGATGTTTTTTTAATTTTCAGGACATCCCTTAACTTAAACAAAGTTAAAGAAGGTAGAGAAAGAGGGACTGCTATTTGCCGAAATTACATTTGCCAACAGCGGAGTCTGTTCTTTTCCCAATGTTATGTAACCTTGGTTTTGATATATTTAAAGGTGGGGGTTTATCTCCCCAAATGAGGGAGATGCAGGTGGCTTCCCACCCCCTAGCAAAAACAAAATTGTTAATTTGTTTGCTGAAAGTGATCTTGGCAAACAGTCCTCACTTTTTTCCTTTTCACTGAAACTACCTTTATTCATGGGATATGAATTCAGTCTAAGTGTAGCCACTCTGATAAATAAAAGTAGGCTATTGCCATGGGCTCTAAGATTAAAGAGCCACAACTGCAACAACACAGCAAAAATATTACTGAGGAATTGGCTATTGCACTTTCCCTTACTCCCTTATACCATGACATCAATAAAACAGGAAACTGCTGAAATTTTTAATCAAATGATGAAAATAAATCTAATGTAGTGAGGTAGCTATAATTTGCCAGTATCTGCTAACAAAGGTAATATAATCCCTTATGTCAGTTATCAATGGAAACAGCTGTGACATAAAATCACATCAGGCACTCCTGAAAAGCTACACATTAAGGGTCTACTCACATCTGTTGCAGTATTCCTAGTTTTACAACAATATACTGACAGAGACAGCTATGGAAGTTTACAGTGACTGTGTTGATGGAATTGAGAAAGCATAAAACAAGTGTATATGCTACAGAACTCCACACACATACTTCCTGTAATTCAAGTGTTTTTCCTAGACCTTGCAGCTATTTTAATGTAGACAAAGAAACATGCTTTCAACATTATAGAATACCTAAGATACAGTGGAGACACAATTATGTCCTAATACAAGGAAAATTCAATACTTAAATAAATATGATCAGTAGTGGCTCAGGTACATCTACCTCACTTCCGAGACCCCTATGTACATCTCAATTTAGAGTCATACAATGAATAATTACAAAAAAAAGAAAACAGAATTAGTGATGCCAAGAAACAAAAATTAATCCTATCAAGAGGGTAGCCACAAACCTATATTTCTTGGACTACACACGGGTAGACATTAAAATGGATTACCCAGTATTATAGACTACCACACAATTAATGCAAACAACACCAACCCCAAAACTAGCGCCAAGTGTATACACTGGGAATTGTGTTCTAACATCTTTGACTACCTTATTTCAAGTACAATCTAGATGCAATTTGCTTATGCAGGTATACATATTCATACTGCCAGCCTTTTGTAAGATGAAATTCTATTCATGGATGCACACCCTTATTAAGGTAGACAAAAATAGTTTACTACACACTTGAAGAGAACCATGTACCATAAACTTTGCAGAAATACTGTCGATCTAGAAGGTGCTGTTTTTCTTCCAATAGTGATAAAAAATGTCCAAAGTAGCTTTTAAAACCTGTACAACTTAGCATACAAAAAGATGAGAGCTCCATAAAACAGAGCAAAAAGATATATTTCTTTATACAGCACAAATCCAAACTGGTCAGGCTGCATGAATGACTATTCATCATTTATTTTGCTACCAGGTATATGTGACTTAAAGTACAGTTTATTGTCTATGCAAACCAGAGGTCTGCACACGTATGCACATTGTACTATCTGTGTGTGATCCAGAAATATATTGCAGGCAAGACTCTCAGGTTGACATTTTATTCCTCATGTCCTGATAAGATTTTGGAAATTATGTCAGCTTATCCTAGACCCCATTAGACACCGCTGACATGGTAAACAAAAGCGAACAAGATTATGTTCTATCTCCTTCATGGCCAACTCATGAAGCATCTACTGGGAGCTTGTGATAGTGACTAGTAAGATCTGGCTGAGAGATTGAACTTACCTAAGGCACATGAGCATTCCCAAGACTATGAAAACGGGTTGTTTAACTTAAACAAAGGTAAAGAAGGTAGAGTCCAACTAGAAAAAGAGAAAAGTCATGAACATAAAAAATGGCAGAGCAAGGGTACAAAGACACAATCTTAGTTGATGAAACATATGAACATTACTTAGAAGTAACAACACATTCATATATAATTACTCATGAACTTCAATAGATTCCTCTTGAACTTAAAGACCCATCAATTAACCTTACTAAGGCAACCTCACACCCATGTTCAAGTTCATAATACTTGGTTAACACAGAGTCTGTCCGATGAGATGAATATATAATCTCACACCATCTAAGACACAGGAATAAATATTGATTCTGGCACTTAGAATATGATCTTACTCTGCTCATAATACACTGTGAAGGCATATGCATGTCCATCGCATGATAAGACTAAGCCCCCGAAAACATAACCACACATGGGAAACCAAACTCTGATGAGCCGTCTTAAAATAACAGCTGTAAATAGTCTATCTGACAGTACAAGATGCTCTGAAAGGACACTAGCTGATAAAGTGTATCTTAAGGAGTTTATGACATTACAACTTGGTATACTTGGGCTAAAGGATAAAGACAATGAAGACATGAAGCAGAGAAAAAGTTGGGAAAAGTAGTATCCAAGATCTAAGAGTTGACACTCCAGATCACCTAAAGACTGTTAATTTATAATAGACTGAACAAGATAAGGTGTAGTATTGAACATAAATCTCTCCTACAATGCCTTACTGGACATGTGGTCTAGGTATCACCTTTTGAGCTGTACAAATTTTTCTTTTTTTTTATTTCTCTTACTGAACCTGTAGTTCTAGCATAAAATAAATTAATATGTAATAACCAAAAGCAGGCATGGAAGATAGTTTCGTGCTAGTGTCTGATGGATCTTAGAATAACAATAAGCTTTTGTAAAATAGTTAGGATGGTATATTGTTTCTTAGTACCTCTTACAGGCGAAGGATGTTTCATGGATAGGCATGGGGGGGTCTGCAGGGGGTGGGTTGTCACTCATTAACTCATATAATGTCAATAGTATCTCACAATACTCTCCACTATGTATATAAAAACACACATATAACTCACACAGTAACCCTAATATACATTTTGAATACCGCAATAACACTCAAAATAAAAAGGTAATAAAATGGCAATAATGACAAAACGATAATTCTGGAATCATGGAATGTTAAAGGTCTCCAGAACATTAAGAAAAGAAGGTTAGTCTTACATGTAACGTATAAGTCAGAAGCAGATGTAACGCTTATTCAGGAAACATATATGACTACAGCTCAATGGGAAAAAGAAGCAAAAAGGAAATGGGTAAAATCAATCATAGCCGCTGGAAGCGAAACCGCATCTAAAGGGGTAGCAATAATAGTTAAGAATTCTTTTAAAGGTATTATGAAAGCAAGCGACTGCGACCCTAATGGCAGGTGGTGTTATTTAGAGTGCTCCTTCCCTCCCTTCAATAGGAACATTTTAATACTGAATGTATACGGTCCATGTATGTACCAGAATGAGTTCATTTATGACATATACTCAATCCTAGATAAATTTCCAAAACATATATACCTAATAGGGGGAGATTGGAATATGACTACTAGACCTGAACTTGATAGAACAAATAAAGAAAATAAACAATCCTCCGATCTAACAAATCTCATTAATGATCTAATAGAAGATTTCAATTTATTTGATCCCTTTGAAATCTTCAGACATGAATACGGAACCAGTAAATTTACATTCTTCTCAACCCCTCATAAAACCTGGTCCAGAAATGATTTCTTCCTAATCTCAATGTACTTCAAAAAATTTGATATCAAGTTTCAAACAGATCCAAGAACCATATCTGACCATGCAAAAATCAGCCTAGCAATAAATGTAAACAAACCAAACATGGACAAACAGTATAGAATAAATTGGTCCCTGAATCAAAACCTCTTAAAAAACAAGGCTTTATCTCAGGAAATAAAAGAAATCCTTATACAAACTAACAATAACTTAGAAGCAATAAATATCCCCTTAGACGTACAGTGGGCAGCAACCAAGGCAACAATTAGAGGTATACTAATACAAAAAGCATCAACTCTTAAAAAACAAGCTGAATCTCATATGGAAAATCTAGAATCTAAACTAAAAAAGCTGGAATTACAAATGCAAATCAGACATGACCTGGATCTAGAGAAACAAATCATCTCTGTACAAAAACAAATACAAGAAATCCAAATGAATTAGCTCTCTCTTACTGATATTAGACTCCTGCATAAATATACAGAGTGGGCCCAAACCCCCTCAAAAATCCTTGCCAGAATAATAAACATAAAACACCCCTCTTCCACAATAAAACAAATTATACACAAAAGTAAGCCATTCAATTCTGAAGAGGAAATTATAAAAATATTTGAAAAAGTTTATCAAGAGATCTATGGCCCACACCCCACGGAAAATGAAACAGAAATTAATAATTTCTTAGATGACCTGGAATTCCCAAAGATAATAAACATACAGATAAATACTCTAAAAACATCAATAACTGAAGAAGAAATATTTCTAGCTATCAGCAAACTGAAATCAGGCAAGTCACCAGGCCCTGATGGCTACACACCAGAATTTTACAAAACATTCATGAAACATCAAAAATGTAGCTGTCAAAGTATACAATCACATAATAAAATTTGGAATCACTGATCTATACATTAACAACTCCAAAACGATCTTTATCCCAAAACCAAAAACACCTTGGCAATGATATCAGCGATTACCGCCCAATCACATTAATCAACGTGGAAATAAAAATACTAGCATTAATATTGGCCAACAGAATGAATAAAGTAATTTCTTATATCACATCCACTGAACAATTAGGCTTTATGAACAATACACAAGTCTGGGACAATACATTAACAATAGAAGCAATAATAAATATGACAGTCAAAGACATCTCCCCGAAGTACGCTCTCTCTGTGAACGCACAAAAAGCTTTTGATAGAGTTAATTTAAACTTCATGTTCAATATATTAATATGGTTTGCTTTACCCGAGGAGTATATAACCATGATCAAAGTCTTATATAATAGGGCCACCACTACACTATATATAAATAAAAAGACCTCACGTCCTATACATATGATAAATGGAACTAGACAAGGTTGCCTGCTTTCCCCATATCTTTTCAACCTCTACTTAGAAGCTCTGCTGTTAAAATTGAGTCAAAAAACATTCAACCACTCTATCTATATCTCAAAAATACCAATTAAATACACAGCATATGCTGACGACCTCAACATTTACTTTCAACATCCCTCTACTGATCTGGTAAAAATTCTAAATTCCATTGACGGGTTCTCCGCAGTCTCAAACTATGCTATGAACATAAATAAATCCAAAATGTTCACGCTAAACCCTCTCAATCATAAGGAGATATTTTTTCCTGACTCAAAAATTAAAATAGAATACTCACTGAAATATTTAGGTGTTATCTTTTCCCACCCACACAAGGAAATGATAAAAGAAAATCTGTACAAGGCTTGGGTTAAAATAACAAAGGACCTGACTAGATGGGAAAAACTTAACCTCTCTCTACTCTCCAAAGCATCAATCATAAAGATGAACATACTTCCCAAAATTTTGTTCCAATTTCAGGCCATTAGTCAACATGTGACAAACAATTTCTTCTATAAAATGGAAACAACACTGAGTAAATTTCTCTGGCACCTGAAAAATGTTAGAATTAGCTATAAAAAACTAACATTACCCAAAGAAAAAGGAGGACTGACCCTACCTGATTTTCAGACATACTATCACATTGTCAATGCCAATCACATTGTTCGTCTGACCCAATTTGACCCCTCTGACAATTCCTGGTACCCTGTCTGGATAAAAATATATCACCAACACTTTAACACCTCTATCGTTAATCCCAAAGCTATTCCTTTCCTTAGCAGTAGAATTCTAAGAAATCTTAATATACATCCGATAATAATCAACAAAGTAACAAGTTTTCAATTCCTTACCTCCTCCTTAAATATAAGGAACTCTCTAATTATGGCACAACCGATACACATGAACCCTGAATTTAAATTAAAAAATAATATGTTAAATCTAGAAAAAATTCCATGTATTAAAAACTGTACAGTATGGGATTTCTACCAAATAAAAAAACCTATTGATCACATTGTTGAGCAATTAACTGCAAGTAACAAATACCGCCTGATCATTAAACAAATACTATATTTAGTCAATCTAAAAACATCTGGAATAATGGTAACCATACAAGAAACTCAGCTTTACCAACAACTTATTTCCTGTTTACTACAAAAAACTGAAATGCTTTCAAACACTTATAAACTAATCACCCGAGCTAAAAAAAAAAATTAATTATTATTTTCAAAATACTGGGGGACCAGAAATGTAAATTTGTCTATTGATCAAAAATTAGCTGCTATACGCATAACCACAAAACTCACACCCTTTAAAAAACTCATATATACAGAAATCATGATTAATAACAATGCTTATCATACACCATCTTTTCTAAATAAAATAAACCCCAATTCCTCACCATTTTGCTCCATTTGTCCCAATGAAATCGCTGATGCTCTCCATATTTTCTGGTCCTGCAAAACTGTCCATAAACTATGGTGCTCTATGAGAGTGAAATTGGAGATATCGGGCTATATGAAATCCACCCTATCATGGGAAATGTCCATTTTAAATATTTTCCCCAATGTCTACACATTAGAAGCCAAACATATTATAGTAACACTTAGTGCACTACTTAAATCTTGCACTGCCCTTAATTGGCTTGATAGAGCTAAAATTTCCTGGTCAGAATTAAAAAATGTAGCTGTCAAATATGTTTTGGCCAACAAGTTAAAAACCATGAGCAAAAAGAAACTGTCATATTTCAGGAGTTACTGGGGAAAGCTTATAGAAATTATATCCTAAATTAAGTTAGCCAATTTATAGTTCTTAACTCCTTGCAACATTCAAATTAACCTGAATTCTAGTCCCTCATCAAACCAAACGGAGACGGAATACAACATACACAAGCAGTAGTTATGAGTTGAGTACCAGACATATGGATGTTCGCTAACTCATGTATATTTTAACTCTAATTCACATCTTTCTATACCTTAATGAGTGACAACCCAGTGTAAATATGTGTAAATATTGTAAATAGTTCTTTAATAGATAGTATTGACTTATGTTTCATTAGCTTTTCCTCGTCAGTTAGGCAGTTAGTATATCTGAGTAATATCAAGACTATATCACAGCAGCTTAATGTGAAACAGGGTTTGTTAATTTGTACTCTACTTCATATTATACTTTCTTTTTGTCTTTATGTTATTTTGTTGCTATATTGCTCCTTCATGTACTAATTGTCCATAATAAGCAACGTATTTTGTATTTTATTCTTCCTGCTTGTGAATTGAAACTGAAATAAAAATTTAAATTTGAAAAAAAAAAAAGTAAATCATTGTCCTTGAACTGAGTCATACAACTGAGAAAGGCAGTATACTGGTTTATATATATATATATATATATATATATATATATATATATATATATATATATATATATATGTGTGTGTGTGTGTGTATATATATATATATATATATATGGGTCTACCTGACATGGTCGACATTTCATATGACTGACAGTCATTTGGTCGACAGTTCATTTGACTGACAAAAATGTATAGGTGGGGGGCTTCGCCCCCCACACCCCCCGATGTGGGGGGCTGTGCCCCCCACACCCCCCCAACTATATATAACAACTCCACGGTCGCACAACAGTGGGGAGGGGGGCAAATCCCAGGTTTTTGCCTTGACAACTTTTTGTCAGTCAAATGAACTGTCGACCAAATGAATGTCAGTCAAATGAACTGTCGACCATGTCAGATAGACCCATATATATATATATATATATATATATATATATATATATATATATATATATATATATCAAAGAAGTTTGTGAAATAATATGATTTTCCATACTAAAATATTGTCAATAAACTGCCTATAAAACCTGATATACACCTGTGACCTGAGTAAATATGAAATATTTTTCCCAATGGTCACAAAAAGATTAGCATAATACAGTACCATAAACACCTCTGTGACAACTCCTTTTGGTTTTCAATATGACTCTTCCATATGCATGGAAAGAAATTATCAGAAAGCATCCATAACAAGTCTGAAATTACACATATCAAAAATCTGACTGCATAACAGTTTATATGAAACATATTCAATAAATACATACATAAGAGAAGACAGATGACTATTTTAACAAGAATATCTGTATCAGCAAATGTCAACAGTCTTTAGATTATAAATAAAATCAAGTGAGTCCTTAATGTATGAATAACTTTCTTTTACTAGATGTTTACTATTGCTAGCCACATAAATGGCCAGTATTGCTGCAGGACTGAGGCACCACCCTACTGTAAGTGTGGGTGAGCTGACATGAGATGCTCGCAACTACCTCCAGTACTTTGGTCACTTGTTAGGCCTGTGTCACCTGGTCATGGCTAACACTTTATGCATCTACTTTGACATGAAACTAGCCATGTTTAGTATTTAACTGGTCTGTTGATATGGGGAGCATTAGGCTATCAAAACAACTTAAACTTTAATGTCACTATCCAGACAAGTAAATAATTTAACAGTTGGAAATATCAGTAAAAGACAGTGGTATTGTTTATGGATGCTTGTTGAAATACATAAGTGAAGACCATCATGCAATGAAATTTTAACAGAGCTAACTCATTAGTGGATAGCAGGAGGATGCTTGCTTTTTTTGAAGCATTTTGCTAAAGGCATCTGACATTTTTTAACCATTTTTATGTTGAAGCTTCCACTGCAAGAAAACATAGACAAATAGGGATGACTCATTATTCATATTGCGCAAGAAAAATTGTATACTATTGTAAACTGAAAAATGATGTGTCAGATTCAATAAACCCTACCCTACATAGTTCGTTAAGACCATCTGCGTGTTGCGGCACAATGCACATATGGTAACGCACAGTTTTGTATTTAGTAAGCATCTCTATATGGTGTGTAGAGCCATGCAACTATGGTAAACACCTTAATTACAGCATAAGCAGCTGAACTGTATTCTAATCAACCAATCCAAGATGGAAGAGCTATTCAACAAGCTATAAAGCAGCTTTGTAGACTCAGTGCTGGTTTTCCCTGCAAATTCCAAAACCTGTTGGAATATAGCCATGGAAAGGAGTCTACACAGAAAGAATGTTAGGGCCTGCTGTTCTTTAATTCATGTGTATGTGCAACAGGCTGAAGGCTAGGCTGCTGCTGCTGCTAATAGATCAAGGCCAAGAAGGAAAACAGTTTTAAAACCCTGGTTAACTTATCACAGTCTGCATGAGGTAGAAATTGTAGACCGCTACAATGTGGCTAGAGACACACTACAAGAACTCTGCAACCTCTGTCGTCCTCCGCTCAGAGCCAGGAAAAACTGAGGAAACCCCATATTGATGTAGACAAAGGTATGTGTAGTACTTAGAATTTTAGCTACAGGAACTTTTCAGTGTCCAACAGGGAACTTGCTGGGAATGTCACAGGCATCAGCATCCAGGATCCTCCATCAATTCTTGAATGCTACACTCCAACATACTAGTGACTACATATATTTTCCCTGTAATCCTGAGGACAGGGACACAAATATGCAAGAGTTCTACCTTGTAGCACACTACCCTGAAGTACTGGGGGCCATATATTGTACAAATATAGAAATCAAGCCACCACCCAGGGAGCAGGTAAGCGTTTACATAAATAGAAAGGGCTTAAGCTCCATTAATTACCCAGTTATGTGTAATGCTAAGGGAATCATCTTGAATGTGTGTTCTGACAACCCAGATAGTTACCATGACTCACATATCTGGCACACCTCCCAACTGTATCAGGTGTTCAGTAGGGGTGATATCTCACAGGGTCATTTACTAGGAGATACAGGTTATGCACTAGAACCATGACTGATGATGTCCATCAGAAATGCATACACACCTGCTGAAGAACACCATAATGAGGCACATGCTCAAACCAGAAATATCACAGAACATGTGTTTGGGCTGCTTAAGTTGCAGTTAAACTGTCTAGAAGCATCTGGGGGAACCCTACAGTACAACCCACGTACATGTACTGAAATCTTCACCATCTGTGCCATGCTTCACAACATCATCCTGAGAAAAAAAAGCTTCAGAAGGCTCAACAAAGGGAAGGGGCATACTTCCCAGCACCAATGGCAAGGTCACCACAGGTGAGGAGTCAGAGGGGGATTCAACAGTAGCTGTGGGTGTAGGCAGATGTAGGCATGCTCAATATGCTCTTGTACTGGCTAAGAGGCAATGGACAGCAAATTCACTCACATAAGAGGCTAAAATCTTAATCCTACGCACATGCATATAGTAAGACTGATGCCCAGCAATGCTTCCAACCTTTACCTACCCATGTAATGGGTGTGTACTCCTAGCATCAGACAGACTCAGCTCTGAACTGAACTGTAGCAACTGCTGGGTTTACAAGATAAGTTTTGCATTTGTGGTGTTAAACCAGAATTGTGTAATAATACAAATGAATGACACATCCTTGCATGTTGTTACTTGGTAATATAAGTAAGTAAAAGGTGGGTGATGTGTACATAAATGACTTTAACATGTGACAGCAGAGACTTATGTGAATACATGCTTCCTCTATCAAGTAATAGGCCTCAAGTATCAAAGATTCACACATTCATAACTCTTAAAAGTGCTGATGGTCACCGAATGTCCTCAGTTTGGCCACATATTTTTGTACTGGAAAATTATTAGCGAGAAAAGTTAGAAACTAATGAGACACATTTCAGTTTCAGACTTTCATGACGCTCAGAAGATTCTTAAAACACTGATGCAAAAAACTGTTTTGATTCTATCAACTGTCTAGCTGTGTAAGACCCAAGCATGTCAAAAGTACAATTAGCAAAATAACACCACAAACACAGATATGCTAAACACTAAGTCACCTATGTAACCTGAGCATCAGACACAAAGCTTATGTATCCCTGAATCCAAAATATAGAAAACAAGGATATGGCACAGTTATCATCACTTGCACAGGGTGCTGTGTGTGTGTGTGTGTGTGTGGGGGGTGGGGTGGGGGGTAGCAGGAAGCCTAGGCTAACACAAAAGGTAAGTGAGTGCATGTGAGTAAGAAAGAGAAACAGACAGACATTTGGATAAAGTAACAAATGGACACTGAGACAGAATAAAGTGTAAGCCTCATGGCTGAACCATGTGACTGTTGTGTGTGTGTCAGTATGGGCCCTCCAGGTGAAATTGGTGTGTGAGTGTTTGCAAGAACACAGCCAATTTCTTTGCTAGCTCTACATCTTGGTATGTTGAACAGGTGTGGGCCGTGCATGGCAGAGGTGGCAGTTCATCATTTTCATACCTGACTATAAGAACTGGCTCTGCCAGGAGTTGCACTGGCACATTCAGACTCACGGTCAGATGAACTGCTGTCATCTGAGTGTGACTGATGTCTTCTGGATGAGATCTCCTCATGAGGACACCCAGGACCATGACCCCATGGCCTGCAATGTCTGTGTGTGTGCACCTCAGCTACTGATGGGGTAGTGGAAGTAGTGCCACTATGAGAGCATGATCGGGCATGGACACATTGGCTAATATCAAATTATGTTTCTGACCTACGCCCATGTGGATGCCATCCCTCTCCCAGCAAATGTTCTGTCACAGACACAACCTGTTCCAACGTGTCATTCATCCAGTCCTTTGAATTGGCAACATATTGGAGGCAGGCACACATGTCACCTTGTGCCACATCTACAACCCTAAGCATTTCCATGGAGGACCTATTAGAACATGCCCATGCCTCCATGACAGCCCTAAACATATGTCCAATGGTAAAGGAAGACACTCCAAGATCAGGTGGAAAATAGACAGCAGGCCTTCTCTGAGCACCCTTAACAACCCTCCTGTGTGGCACCTTGCCCACCCTTTGGCTATGGCCTGAGTCAACAGGCACTGAAGCAGCAGTAACCACACTACCCTGATCGAGTGTCTGAACTTCCACCTGTCCAATATCTGCAAGCTCCTGGAACTTGTTGGTGTGGTTGGGTGACTGTGTTAAATGGAATTGCAGTGGATGGCTGAATGTCAACCTTAGTGTCAGACTCAACCTCTACACCCCCTGACTGTGCCTTTGTTTGGCCACCACCATCATCATCAGAGTCTGCTGATACTCTGACATCAGCTGGTAGGAGTCCCACACTTCTACTGTCAGGATTACCTGTGATAATAAGCAACAAACACAGGAAAGAAATTAATAGCTACACTACTATAGTCCAATATATGCTAACAAACTGACAATGTTGTCACTATAAGAGACAGTACAGTAATACACACAACAGTCCTGACACCCACATCACAAAATAAATATTTATTTGAATTGCTCACCATTACTGACATAAAAATGTTTGGCTTACCATCTGCAGATGATTGCAAAGCAAAAGGAAAGGACACCATCATCACAATTAATAGTAACGCACTGGGTTAAAAGTTTCTGCCCTTTGTATGTCCATTAACAATGTTTTTAACAAGAACTTGAATAAGATGTCCGCCTCATGCCCATGTGTAACCAACCAGAAGGTGTTGTTAATTGTATCAATCTACAATTACCCCCCCCCCAAAAAAAATATGTTAAACAGAACTTAGGTATTGCTGTCAATATTTTAATATATAGGAAGTATGTAACAACTGAGATAGGTAGGCCTACCCGGAAGTTCCTCCTGGAACATACTTATCCTCCCTGAAACAACAGCAACTACACCACTCACATGCTGTTGTGCACTTTCCACTGAACTTTCTAGATCCCTGAAAGTGGACAGGAACTCTTCATTTGGTATCAGTGGTGGGTCTGTGACAGGCCCCCTCCGATTACCATCCACGCATGGGCCATTGCAGCTGATCTCCTCCAGGCAGATGAAATCATGGCAGTGGCCATATGTCCTGTGCTGGCCACCTACTGCATTCACACGAGCCACCATCTTCTACCAAATTTGCATTCTGCTAGATATATCCCCACATTTCCTCTCAAGCAGAAAGGCACACTATCACCTAAATGATTCCACAATGACTTCATTGTCAAGGTCACTGAAGGGTGGGGGTTTGCTGGGAATGGGACACCTGGGTGCCACAGTCCTAGGTGATATAAAACACAAAAGAAGGATAATACACATAAGTATCACATATATAAAAGTCCTGTGTAGATATAACACATAAAAGTTATTATTTCACTATTACCTGCTGTTGAAACATAAAACAGTAAAAATATTCAAATATAAAAAAGGAATTGCATGGTTGTAGCTTATTACAATCACACACAAAACAAGGTTGGATCCAAAACAAGGAGAGCAACAACAGCAAATTTTGTTTGTGCGAACACAGAAATGGAACTTGGCTCCTCCACCCCCAAAGGTACAGACAGATGACACATTTTGCTAGCAAACTGTCAGTGAACTGATAAAAGTGCTATCAAATAAACTGTCCTACACATTTATCACAGAACATTCAATTTTATGCAATTGCCAGTCATGTCTACCCATAACCAGCACTCCCCTAGAGGTGTGTATAGGCTATCCTAGAAGGCTAACACCCTGTGTCATTGACAATATAGGTTATTTACATTTCAGGGAAATAACAATAGAAGAGTGTAAAGAAAAAACAGTTATAGCATTAGCACTTGTGATGACAACTAATAAGGCTGTGCATCTGAGAAAGTAAAATGCCCTGACAACAAACATGTGTATGCCATCAGTACACTTCTAAGAAATGCATACAGACAAATGCATACAGATAAAAGTAGCATTTGATAATGATATATATATATATATATATATATATATATATATATATATATATATATATATATATGTATAGATATATGTGTGTGTGTGTGTGTGTGTGTGTAGGTTTACTATCATTACTTTGAAGGACACTTTGTCAGTTATGTGCATCACCAAACCATATTGTCGAAAGTAAAAATGTTTTTACACCTCCATTTCAAACCATGTTAATACCGATGGTTTGAAATTCACTGTTATGGAAATGTGACCATTGGAGTTCCTGTGTCATTCGGTATTTTGGGATGCAGATTCACTATGTCTATGTTCAATCATTAGCCCCTTTAAAACTGTACTATGATGTATCACCAGTCAATGAAGTGCACTTTTAGATAATTATATATATATATATATATATATATATATATATATATATATATATATATATATATATAAACATATGTTTCTTAGTGACATTTCAGCATATCTAGTATATACCTGAAAAATGCAAGCATACCTTATCAAGATCAGTAGTCTTCTGTGCCAAGAAATCCCAAAGTAATATCTTATTCTCTGTTATCCTCATAAACAATGTCTCCTCACCTTCAGGTTCCCTAGCTACACGGCTCCCTTTTTATCGTGTAGCTTCAGGATTATGAGCACAGTGAAGATACAAATGAGGTGTGAACTCATTAGAATTTCTGAATCCCAAATATGTAAACATAGTGCAGGCACTCCATCAGTGTTTGTTGCTATTAGACTACAACTGTAAATGATTAGTGGTAAGGAGAAGGAAAACACAACAACAGTTCAGACTTCTTTACCTCCAGTGGGTGTGTTAGCCAGGTTAGACTTACAAAGTGTAGAACTAATTGTATCAAGGTTTTTAATGTAAGTAAGCAGCACACATTTCACTGTTTCTGCTCAGAAATATCCAACCTCCCCTTCATTTCTTGACAACTGTATATTATTGCCATTTAATGTCTTCACATATTTTTAGGAAAATGATACAGAATGTCTTACAGACAGTATGTCTAAGATTTCTGGTCAGATAAGACAAGAATGAGCAACAAACACAGGGAGATAAGACAGAGCTGCATATATGCAAGCAATAGTCATAAATGGCTGTGTGATCACTTAGTGTTCTGCATCCAAAATTAATACATGTATAAACAACTGTCCTATGTTTTGTTAATATTGTGGATGATGTTGCAGTAGCTTGTATGCACAATAATTTTCATTCTCTGCTGCAAAGCTGTTTCTGTGGCAAAGAAGGATAAGACAGCCTTCCTGAGTTTTGAAGGTTCCTTGCCATGAGAATTCAAATCCATACCTGTGTGAAAATATTTCATGTGTACCAACATAAATTTTTGTAGTGTTGTTGATCTAATAGATTTCTTTTTTTTTCCTTTTTCAAAATTTTCCTTTTTTAATGCCAGTATTTGCTTGCTGTGTGGCTTAGAGCAAACAGGGAAATAGAGAAACATGATGAATGTAAAATTTAGCTTTACTTATTTAAGTTACACAATGCTTAGCGGTGTGGACAAACCTGGACTAGTAGCCCACACAGGAAGCAGACAGAACACATGTAGACAGGAAGCAGACAGTCAGTAATTTACAAATGAACACATTCTATTAATTCTATCGGGCACCATGCAAACACACTAAGCAGTGTTGCACAGTGGTTAACAAAGAAAAGTTACAAATGAATAGTAAATTATGGAACTTTTATTTAACTATTTCTGTGGCAGCAGGTGTAAGTGTAAGGCTGCAATACAGATTATCCTGGGTTCTAATACAGGAAGTGCAACATATTTTTACTGTTGTGATGTTCATTTTGTAGTAATAAACAGGAAAATATTTAAGCTCTACTTCAATATTCCTGTGGCAACAGGTGTAGCTGTAGGACTGCCATACACCATGGTCCTGTGTTCTAATACAGGAAATTCCACACATTTTTACTGTTGTTCCATTTCACATTATATGAAATATCACTATTAACACTTTATACATAATTACAAATAGTGGAGCTGATATGAATTATATGTATGAGGGATAAGACACCCTTACTGTGTTTTGAAGGTTCAGGTGTATGACTGAGGGTACACTGTCTACTATGTCTCTATAAGTATAATTCTGCTATCTGGACTTGGATGGCCTTCACACTTAAATAAGAGTCATACACAAATTAATGTATACAGGGACATTGTCAGGTCACACACATACATGGTTAACAACTCAATCTGTCATCTGTATTTATAAATGATTCTTGACTATGTCTGAGAACCACTTCTTCTGTGGCAAAGATGAAAAATCACTGCTGTAGAAAAAAATATTTTGTCCCTTATGCATAGGTTTGTATCCCACACTTGAAAATTCAATTGTATTAGTGTATAAAGCCAAACATGTATCAGGTCATGAAATTTTTGATCCCAGTGTATGACAACAAAGTTAAATCATCTAAAAATTACAGCAGCAGATACCCCTCAAAATAATGTCAAGTGTCAGATTAACCATCCTTTTTCAATAATTGTTTTCCTCTGTATTTGGCACTGTTGCTCTCCACTTAATATTGCACAAACGCAGTTGGCATTGTCACTTGGGTTTAGGCACTACCTGTAAAGGTGATAACAGGAATTGGTGAGAAATCATTATTTGTTGTTGCACTGCTTTGGGATTAGACATGTCTAGTGTTAGAGGGGAAGGTACCCAATTTAGAGTGCAGAGTTAGGGTGTTCATGAGTCCAGAAGGTTTACTGAACTCCTGCTAAAGTGCCACAGCCAAAGGCTTCAGCAGGTGGACTATTCTGGCTCCCAGTAGGAGTCTGAGGTTTGGAATAGTCTGGCCAATGATGTATCCACTGTGACTGATATCCCACACACTGGAGAACAGTGTAGGCAGCACTTCAATAACCTAAAAAGGTGCAAGACAGATACATACAACCAGTGGTTGGATGAGTTTCAAACTAGCGACATACCACAGTTGTGTAAGTATGCTAATAAAGATAATTTATAATACATAGAAAGCTAAATATAGGCATGACTGGTATGCATAATGCTCTTCTGTTCTTTTCATTTTGTCTCACAACTAATCCTGAAATAATGGCAAATAGGCAAGCCCATGCTGATAATCTAGAGAGACTGAGGAAAGCAAGTCATATGTATGCAGCACAAGAGAAGTGTTATTGTAGCTTTAAAAGTTAAAGAAAATGTTGTTTTCTATACAGTAGTAGCAAAGTAAGCGTGCACACCCAAACTGTAAAAGCAAGTATGCATGCATAAATCTGTAGCACAAACCAATTTTAGGAGTCAAGTATAAGATTGTAGTCAGAGGTTGTGGGCTCAAATACCATAAGTAACAATTATACAGTACTGTGATTATTTAATAATATTACATAAATTAAAATCTATACAAGTGGCATAAATGCCCTGCTATTAACTGTAATCTGTATAACTGGACCAAGCATATGTGTAATATATGCACTTTGTAAGGATTACTTTGAGTAAACTGTAATTATAATTTGCAGTTGTTAGGAAGTATACTTAAATTAAAACTTCAGATAAAAGAGTTGTATTATTGTGGTAATGCATTGTACATCACATATTATGGTACAAATGTTATCTCTTTTTTTTTCTCTCACTCCAAACCTTATCTCTTTTTTCTATTATATGTTGACAAAATGTCTCCATGTCATCTATCTTTAAATGCTACACAGCATAGTGCGGTAGGCTAACCCCAGTTGCTCAGCCTGCCCCCACTCTACCAACTGGAACCCAACCTGGCAGTACTGCCTCTGCTTTCTATACACTACCTGCACCCTCAGGTAGCACTACCCCAGGAGATGGTGCTGTGGTACCCTCTGGGAGTACTGGCAGAGGAGAGGATTTCATCATCTGCCAGGAGATGCTAGGGTTGGCGCACCATTAGTGTATTCCTACACTGGATGGAGAGACTGCACTCCCTCATGGTCCATAGGAGGAGAAGATGTCATGCACTCCAGCAGCCAGCAGAGTAAAGGGACATTGATAACAGTCCTGAGGGTGAGGACTAGATTCCCATACTCCCCAATGTTTGATGGGCATTGCCTTGCATAGTCTGCTCCCTCACCCCAATCATGATGTCTCCCAAACTTGTGTCCTTCACCATCTCTGTTTTTTGTCTTGTTTTTCCTGTTTATTTGCATTTGATTCCTCACCTACGCAACCTAACTGACCTAGAAATACAAATAACCCTTACTCAGCATTCCTATCTTACTGAAGTTAAAAAGGCACCTGTCCCAAAAAATTATATATGTATATATATATATATATATATATATATATATATATATATATATATATTTTTTTTTTTTTTTTGTCTCATACATAACTCTCCATTTCTCATACATCTTCTTGACACACTTGGTTTAGTCCAATTGGCTATTCAACATGAGTGCATTGTTGTCACCCCTCTTTGTGAAGGTGCAGTTCAAATTCAGCTAATATTCTGTACATATTTTCATTTTACACTGTTGAAGAAATGAATAGTTATGGTTCTTGCTTACACCCTCCTGCACATTTCTATATTGCTTTCCCTTTGTTCTTCCCCCTGCTTGCCACCCCCATTTCATGACTTTCCTATCTAACCCATTTTAACACTTATAACCTGATCAAAAAATAGAAGCACACACAACACACATAAGTAACAACAACAAAAATAATGGAGGCCTTCACTTTTTGACCTCTATGATTGTGCAGAGTTTGGCATATTGCACCAATAGCAAATGATGGTGAGTGACTTTGTTGTGGTGCAGTACCTCCACACAATGTCACTTAAACATGCTGTGCTACATCAACACACGGTAACACATGGTGAATGTAGTATAAAGAATAATTTCATTGTGGAGTACTGGCAGAGGAGAGGATTTCATCACCTGCCAGGAGATGCTAGGGTTGGTGCACCATTAGTGTATTCCTACACTGGATGGAGAGACTGCACTCCCTCATGGTCCATAGGAGGAGAAGACATCATGCACTCCAGCAGCCAGCAGAGTAAAGGGACATTGATAACAGTCCTGAGGGTGAGGACTAGATTCCCATACTCCCCATGTTTGATGGGCATTGCCTTGCATAGTCTGCTCCCTCACCCCAATCATGATGTCTCCCAAACTTGTGTCCTTCACCATCTCTGTTTTTTGTCTTGTTTTTCCTGTTTATTTGCATTTGATTCCTCACCTACACAACCTAACTGATCTAGAAATACAAAAAACCCTTACTCAGCATTCCTATCTTACTGAAGTTAAAAAGGCACCTGTCCCAAAAAAAAAATATATATACACACACACACACACACACATATATATATATATATATATATATATATATATATATATATATTTTTTTTTTTTTGTCTCATACATAACTCTCCATTTCTCATACATCTTCTTGACACACTTGGTTTAGTCCAATTGGCTATTCAACATGATTGCATTGTTGTCACCCCACTTTGTGAAGGTGCAGTCCAAATTCAGCTAATATTCTGTACATATTTTCATTTTACACTGTTGAAGAAATGAATAGTTATGGTTCTTGCTTACACCCTCCTGCACATTTCTATATTGCTTTCCCTTTGTTCTTCCCCCTGCTTGCCACCCCTATTTCATGACTTTCCTATCTAACCCATTTTAACACTTATAACCTGATCAAAAAATAGAGGCACACACAACACACATAAGTAACAACAAAAAAATAATGGAGGCCTTCACTTTTTGGCCTCTATGATTGTGCAGAGTTTGGCATATTGCACCAATAGCAAATGATGGTGAGTGACTCTTTTGTGGTACAGTACCTCCACACAATGTCACTTAAACATGCTGCGCTACATCAACACACAATAACACATGGTGAATGTAGTATAAAGAATAATTTCATTGCGTTATCAATACTTATTTAAAGGTATTACATACTCCTGGATTAAAACCTTATATCATCTGGGCTCAAAAAGGAATGCATCAATGCATTTACACCTGCTACTATAGAGTCAACTAAGCAGCAGGTGTGTTTCATATCCTCAATACTGAGAGCTCTTAGAATTTTAGCAATGAGGCTCACATTTGTGCACTGCTTAACTATGTGGAAACAAGGAAAATGGTAGCAATGTGTATCTCACATGCATAAACACTTTGCCAGCTATTGCCCAAACCTGTTGCTCAGCAGTGCACTATGCAAGGTGGACAATAGCATGTATTACTTTTGTTTACTGTCCATTTAGTATTCATGACATAAAAACTACATATGAAAACATAAAAAACATGAAGGCACTATCTAAGAAAATGACACATATTTACAATGCAGCCTTCTGATACCTTTACCTATGCACTGCGACCTTAGTCTCTCAGTACTTGTTCACAAAGTTATCAACTACACTACATAAATTCATAACAAATATTCTCATATGCCATATATCTTTAGAATGACAATATGCATTCAGATTTCCAATACTTGTAGTAATGTGGACACCTTTTTGCATATAGTTTGTATAGCTGTCTCTTAAAGTATACATGTCCATTGGAAACATAACCACCAAATACTACACATTGCACACTCATCAATCTGGTAATGCACAGAACTTTAATATCTTGACATTTGTACATGCCTACACATCCATTTCATGCAAGCCTCCCAACATCTCTCCAACATCCAGTGCTGATGTTATCCACTATAAGTTGTCCTGCAGCCTTGTAAAAGTCACACTTGTGCTGTGGCACTTGCATAAAGTACTGCATTCTCTAGTTTCTGTACTTAGGTAGGGGTTCTTTTCTCACTGCAGTCAACTAGGATGGGTGTATGTGTCTATCTAGTCAGAGGAGCATAAGTGTGTATCCTACAGTTACCACTCCAATCCCATTTATTGCCAATATTGTGACACTTGCACATGCCTACACATCCATTTCATACAGGCTTCTCAACATATTGTCTCCAACATCTAATGCTGATGTTATCCACTATACATTGCCCTGCTTCCTTATAAAAGTCACACTTGTGCTGTGGCACTTGTGTAAAGTACTGAGTTCTTTAGTCCGTGCCTTTAGATAGGTAGGGTTTCTGGTCTCACTGCAGTTAACTGGGTGGGGTTTGTGTGTCTATCTAGTCAATAGAGCATAAGTATATATCCTACAGTTATCACTCCAATCCCATGGATTGCTAGTATTTTGACACTTGCACATGCCTAAACATACATTTCATGCATGACTCCCAACATCTTCTCTCCATCGTCCAGTGCTGACGTCATCCATTGTAAGTTGTCCTGCAGCCTTGTAAAAGTTAAACTTGTGCTTTTGGGCTTGCATAAAGTACTAAGTTCTCTAGTCTGTGTACTTAGGTATAGGTTCTGTTCTCACTGCAGTGGGAGGTGTATGTGTTTCTGCACTTACTTGACATTAGAGAGTGAATTTAACACCAGCATGTGGGACACTGCCATTACCATTTTCTCCTCATCAGACACAGGTGATGTCATCACCTATAAAGTGTTTTCTGACACTATCCAAGTCAGAAACTGGTTCTGGGAAGAAGTGCCAGAACCAGTAGTTTTAGACAGCAGAGGTTTTCTTGCAACCTTTTTTAGGTTTAGAAGAAGAAGCAGAGGAGGAAGATGGGTGTGTCTGTCTCCTAACAAAGGAAGTCTTAATAGGGAAGTTTATGTGGAATTTTGGAACAGGAGCAACAAAAAGGTGCTTCAAATCTTGAAGTTCCTTTCCCTTTTCTTGTAAGGACTTAAATAAGTCTGCAGCTGCAGAATGAAAATGAGCAAAATTATCTAGAGGGTTATCAATCAAATTTGCTTTTTTGTCATCTGTCAAAGGTTGAAGCCTCAAAAAGAGTGCTTTCTAAGTACAGATCCAGATGCAGCTGCTCTAGAGGATGTTTCAGCTGTATCATAACTGCATTTAATTGAGTGTCTAGCCACTTGAGAAGAAGCTGATAATAGACATAACTTGATTTTTTTCTGGTCGGAGTCTGGAAGTTGTGACAGAGCTTGAGAGACACTTGAAAATATGGCCACTGAATATCTGAGCATGTGTGTCTGATAATTCGTAGCTCTCATAGCCAAAATGGAAGAATTATGAACTTTCTTACCAAGTCTTTCCAAAAGGAAGAAGCTTTGAAGAAGGTGACAACCTAGAGGACCTGTCTAAAGCAATAAATATTACCACAGAATCAGCTTAAGGACACTTATACAGAAATTTGCAGTCATCAGGCACCTTGTAGAACCTGTCTGGCCTTTTACAGTCAGGAGCCTGTGAATCAGGGTTTTTAGAAGTGGATGAAAGTGTCCAAAATAGCTGGCAAAACAGGAATGTATTTCCATTTGTAAAAGGTCATAAAATCTTTTTTGCTCTTCTGAGATCTGTAAGCAATCCCATTTACAAAATTCTCTCATTTTGTTAATGGTCTCCGCAAAGGAAATATATTCAACCTGGGAATCTACCCCACTGGACTTCTCCTCTGGAGAAGCATATTCTAAAGGGGAAGCGATTTGTGAAGAGTATGCCAAAGAATCCTCATCAGAGGAAGAATCAACATCATCATCATAATCAGATAGAATCTGTTCCCTAACCCTTTTAACAGGAGAGAATGTGAAAGAAAAAACAGAAGAGGAAGGCTTCAGAGCCATCAATACCTTAATCAGTTCCTGAGAAAAAGTATCCCAGTCAGACTTTTGAGAGGAAGAGGCCTGAGAATGTTTGGTTTTCTGTTTTTTTATTAACATGCATTTCTGCATGATGAGTAGAGGAAGAACCCAGCATAGGCCTGACATCTGCGGCCGACTCTGGAATCTTGTTCTCTAGCTGAAGTAAGAGGAATGTCCCTGGGATCTTCAAGCACAATAAGAGTGGTTTCCCTTGTCTGTCCAAAATGAATATCTGCACTGCGTCTGAGGACGTGCCAAGGTCAAATTCCTTAACAGCTTCTGAGGAACCAGACCCAACCTCCAACCATAACTCTGGGTCTTCACTAACAGTACATCAGTGGAAAGATGCACAGCTGAAGAGGATTCATCCCTAGGTTTACTGACTTTCCTCCTCAAAAGCGGCTTAGTCAAAGAATCCACAGAACCCTCCATATGTAAAAAATACTACAACGTAGAAGAGAAGGACCTCTATGGTTATAGTAAGATTTTACACAACTATACTTTACCAATCCAATCCCATGGATTGCCACTATTTTGACAATTGCACATGCCTACACATCCATTTATGCAGGCTTCCCAACATCTCTTCATCATCCAGTACTGATGTCATCCATTATATGTTGTCTTGCAGCCTTATAAAAGTTAAACTTGTGCTGTGGAGCTTGCATAAAGTACTGTGTTCTCTAGTCTATGTACTTAGATAGGTGGGAGTTCTGTTCTCACTGCAGTCAACTGGGAGGTGTGCGTGATTCTGCACTTAATTGACATGAGAGAGAACATTTTACACCAACATGTGGGACACTGCCATTACCATTTTCTCCTCACCAGACGTGGATGATGTCATCACTTATAAACTGTCTGACATTCTCCAAATCAGACTTGTGCTGTGGTGCTTGCCTTAAATACAGAGTTCTCTAGTTAGTGTACTTAGAAAGGTAGGGATCCTGTTCTCACTGCAATCAACTATTAGTGCATGTGTTTGCTTGTGTACTTGCTTAACATTAGAGACAACATTTTACACCAGCATGTAGGACACTGCTATTACCATTTTCTGCTCACCAGACACTGCTGATGTCATCACCTATAAACTGTTGTCTGACACTCTCCAAATCAGCCTGAGTTGTAGGTCTTGACGTAAATACAGAGTTCTCTAGTTGGTGTTGTAGGTCTTGACTTAAATACAGAGGTCTCTAGATGGTATACTTAAAAAGGTAGGGGTTCTGTTCTCACTGCAGTCAGCCTGTGTGTTTCTGCATTTGTTGGACATTAGAGAGACCATTTTACACCACCATGTGGGACACTGATATTACCATTTTCATCTCCCCAGGCTCTGCTGATGTCATCAGCTATAGATGATTTGCGGATGTGCAGTACTCCCATCAGGGCAGGGTCAGAAACTGGTCTGTAGACCAGGCACAAGTCACCTCATCCTTCACAATATAGATTACAGTGTCAGGACTTTCAGTCTATCCACATACATCATGGTGTGGTTTCTATGCCCTGTAATTTCTTGGTGAGAAACCCCTGTGGTCTTTCCAGTTGCTGCAGCTGTCTGGTGTGGTGCATGCAAAAAGGAGTATTACACTCTATTAGTGTTCTGATGAGGTTCAGTTACAGTGTTGTTATATCATCCTCAGATTTAGATATGATGGCCTGACTTATGAGGTGCACAACACATCATTTCCATACCACTGTGGACACTTGGTGGTCGAAGTTCAGATTGCTATCTATGTGTGCTATCAGGGCTTGCACCACTGGGTTTTAGCATAGCAGGAGGGTTGTCAATGTTGTAATTAGCAGGGAATTCCACTTTGTAGAAGCCTAACATAATGACACATTTTTGTGCTTATTTGTATATTGTGTGGCTTTGACATGTCTGTGTTAGACTCTCCTGTAGTATGTTAACATCATTGGTGGACTCAATGATTGCACCCAATATGCAAGAATCAGCAAACTTGGTAAGCCAAAGGCCATATACCTTAGCCTCCACTGTTGAAAAATAGCTTCCGAACAGTAAAGGTCCCAGCACAAATTCTTGGGGTATGCCAATGGTGACAGCTCTACTGGTAGAGATTGACTGACCAACTTTCACAGTATGTGATCTGTCAGTGAGTCAGCTGGTTGACCATCTAATGATGTAAGGTTAAACCCCAGCTGGAAGAGTTTCTCAGTGATACCTGAGTGGGGGATTGTGCCCAAACTCTAAGCCAGATCAAGACAGGCAGTATGCACTGTCTTATCTTCATCCAGGCCTATCACACAGAATAAATGGGCGGTGACAACATCACAGATTACCTAAAGCATGACTCAGAACATACATCCACCTGATATGGTTGGATACGTACGTCAATACACCCTCCAGACAGACTGTATTCTAGCAGAAGGATTACATCAACACACATCCATCTGAGTTAGAAGGGGACAGCAACTGATACATGCATGTATAGACACATCCTGACTCTCCTCATCTGTGAGGTAGACCAACATTTCATCATAGACCTTTTCTGAATGGGCACTAGTAATATCTCGGCTGTGTGCAGCACACAAAACACGTGAAACACATATCTCACAAAGCCAGTGTGCCAAACAGTCACAGCCCTTAAGACTAAACAACACACCTGATACACTTGTAATAGGTGACTCTATCGTCAGGCACACTGACGTCCCGCTCACCAGGCTGAACAAGGAGAGGGTCACGGTGAGCAGCCTGTTGGGTGCTAGGATCCGCCACATAACACAAGCACTCAGGTCACTCCAAGGCAAGTACAAATATGACTCAGTCATTGTTCATGCTGGTGTGAATGACCTGAGACGTACCTCCCTGGACTACATGAAAAGAGACATAAAGGAGCTCTCTGAGCATGTAGCCCAGGCCGGTATGACCCTGACCTTGAGTAGCATCTTACCCTCACCAAGAATGATGCCACAATATGAAGACAAGATGATCAATTTCAACAATTGGCTTAAGTACTGGTGTCATTCAAAGGGGATCCAATGCCTGTCAGCTTGGGATGATATGCTCGACAAGCCACGATGCTTCGCTAGGGGCGGCTTGCACCTGTCACCCCTGGGCTTTCGGATATTGGCAAAGGCTCTTGCTACCCCATAGTGCCTTTTTAGGCAAGGCTCAAAAGACAAACCCACCTCCATAGGTATCACAAGGGATAAGAAACTAAGAGTAATGCTACTCAACGCCAGAAGTCTAAACCTCAAGATGCACTTTCGAAACTCTCATTAGCATGGAGAACATCGATATCTGTGCAGTAACAGAAACCTGGTTCAGGGCTCCCGAGAGCACCCCAGCACTACCAGGTTATACCTCATACCATGCTTTTCGCCCCAAAACTTGGACGAACCACAAAAGGAGGGAGTATCGATATTCATCAAAGATACCCACACCTCCAAGTTGGTGGCAAAGCACGAAGCATCAGAGACTATCCATGTGCAACTAACAGTGGGTAAAACTGCCTTCCAGTTTATAGCCTGCTACAGACCACCCTCCCAAACCCAGGAACCCCACTCGGCCTTCCTGAGAACACTGGAAAATATGAAGGTCTCTCCAAACACCATTATATTGGGACTTCAACTACCCAAACATAGACTGGGAGCATTACTCTAGCTCCAACACCCTAGTCCAAAGGTTCCTAGAATTTATAAACTCAAATGCTATGAAACAACTTGTTACCACTCCCACAAGAGGGGAAAACATACTGGACCTGATCATCACCAACATGGGGACTCTATGCTCCAGACCAGAAGTGTATCCCTCACTGGTAATATCAGACCATAAACTAATCTCACTGGATATTCACATCCCGACCCCACCCCCTGCCCAGAAAACCACAGTGAAAAACTTCTCTAAAGCAAATTTTACACTCCTCAAAACTGAGGTGGAATCCTTCAAAGCCCCCGGGACTGTGGAAAATACGGCCCAGACCGCAGAATCCTTTATAAACCCATTCTATGAACACCTTCAGGAATGCATGGATCATGCGATCCCAAATAAAACTAAGACCCAATCCTCCAAAGGCAGACGTCTTGTCTGGTGGACCCCAGCCATAAATAAACTATACAATAGAAGGAGGAAGCTACTAAATGATAAAGCAAAATCCCAAAAAGGGAAGGCATCACTGATCAGTATTAGCAAAAAACTACGGGCACACATAAAATTGTCTAAGGCCAGCTTCGAGAGAAAAATTGCACAGGACACTAAGGATAATCACAAGGCTTTCTTTAGTTATGTTAGGAACCTGGGTGGTAATTCCCAGATATGCTCAGAATTAGTCCAAAATGACAAAAATACACCGAACCCACAGACATTGCCAACATCCTAGCTGACAGGTTCAGCGAAACTTCTCCCCTCCCCACCAAAAGGCGAAAAATCTATCCCAGCAGAGTGCTTCCCCCCTGACAGCTCAGATGCTCAAGTAAGCGGCGCCCTCTCCAAAGCAAAAAACACAGCATCAATGGGACCAGATGGTGTCCCAGGCTGCGTCCTACATGAACTCAAAGAAGAGCTAAACCCAAACATAAAACTACTGTTCAATCTCAGCCTTACTACAGGATATGTGCCCAAAGAGTGGCGACAGCAACAGTGGTCCCTCTCCATAAAGGTGGTGCCTCAACGGATCCTGGAAACTATCGCCCTATAAGCCTGACTAGCTTGGTCTGCAAAGCTATGGAAAGGATCATCATGGACCTCATAAATAAAGATATTGGGGACCTACAAACACTGGATCCTACCCAGTTCGGCTTTGTTAAGGGCAGATCCTGCCTCTTAAACCTGGTTGATTTCTTTGAAACAGTCACCAAGGCCATTGACGAGGGGAAGGTGGTCCACACAGCCTACCTGGACCTCGCAAAAGCCTTCGAAACAATACCCCACTCGGGCATTATAGATAAGCTCACCAGCTTAAATATAACCCCCTATGTCACTAGATAGATTGCAAACTGGCTCAAGGACAGAACCCGCTTGGTTAGAATTGCTGGAGCCATGTCAGACTCCAAACCAGTTACAAGTGGTGTCCCACAAGGCTCAGTCCTGGGACCTCTCTTGTTCGGTATATATTTCTCGGAGGTACAGGCCAACATGGAAGAACTGTGGCTGACCAAGTTCGCAGATGACTGCAAACTGGGTGCCATAATCGACTCTCCAGCCGACACAAGCATCCTCCAAAAGGGCCTCATAGAAACAGACAACTGGTGCCAGAGCCATGGCCTCAAGCTAAATGCCAAAAAGTGTATAGTCATCCCCTTTGGCAAAAACAAAGTGCCCACAAATTACCACATAGGTGGAAATCCATTAAGTACAGAAGAAGTAATTAGGGACCTGGGGACCCAAGTTGATAGCAATCTCTCATTTGACAACCACGTGGCCAAAGTGGTTAGAAAAACATTTTATATAGCCCACCTAATCATGAAGGATTCACATCTAGATCAGGGAGTTCATCGTGCCTCTTTACTCATCCCTCATCAGGCCCATAATTGAGTACAATGCCCCTTTGGGATGTACCTTACCAGACACCTGCAGCAACTGGAAAGACCCCAAAAGTACCTCACCAAGAGGATCAAAGGGCTCAAACAGATGCCATATGCTGCCCGGTTAAAGAAACTCCAGCTCTACTCAGTGGCATACCGCCTGTTCAGAGGCGATCTGTGCCTGACGTATAAAGCCATGTCCAACCCGAATTAATGGACATGCTGCACCTCAGAAAATCCAAATCCCATCGAGCTACGCTCGAGACTTGAACCTCAGCACTGAAATAAATAGGACATGCTGGAGGGACAGATTCATAACCCAGAGGCTCCCTTCACTCTGGAATAAAATACCAGTCCAGGTTAGGCAGAGTCCCTCATTGACTCTCTTCAAGAGGAATCTTGATGGGTGGATGGGAGATCGTAGGTTTACCCCGGGTATCACTTCTGTGTCACTGTTAGATAGAGGCACAGTATACTAACCTCGAAAAAGGGCATAGCAAAATAAATTTAAAATGGGTGGCGAAAGCCAAACACATTCTGGCTAGGCTTATAAATGCCCTAGGGCAGATAGCCTAGTATGAACCTATGAACCTATGAACATGTGTGTGTTGTTAATGCTACATCCATGTCCATTACATCTGATAGATGTCCTCAAAGAGGACATCAAGGGCATGCACAATAACAACAGTATCTTTGTGTGGAACTTAGATCAAGGCATTTGATACAAATCCGCACTGAGGTATTCACTCAACACTGTCAGATGTGGCCATAAACCCCTATATCGCCAAGGTGATAGACCACCAGATTACTTACGTGGCATCTAAATATTTTGAAATGTGTGAAGTGACCTATATCTCAGGTCCAGTGATGAGGTCTGTACATCAGATCTGTGTGCTAGGCCCTTTCCTTTCCATTATTTAAGTCACAAACATCAAGAATGACATACACATCCTGTGGACAATCATTGACTACAACTGCGATATACGTATAATACAGACAATATCAACACACACCATAGATTGCTGCCACAGCCATGACAACACATGAGATGAAACAAAAACATATGGGGATTTGTTACATTATGAAAACAAATGCACATCCCAAGGATAATGTAGCCATCACACCCTATAAACAGACCAATTGGCATGTGTCCTGTGTCCTGGGGTAAATGGTATGTGGAATGTCCACCAGCATGTGGCCACAGTGGTGACTACTCCCATGTATGTAACACAACTACTGAGTATATGCATGACATCTACATCAAAAGCCATAATGCCTCCATAGTTCACAGCCTTCATCACACCAATAACTGAATACAATGCACCCATCTTCATGTACCTCCCTACACATCTTCCAGTGATGTGAAACTGAAGGGTACTACCTTTGGCACAGTAGGCTGTCACACATCTTTTTGGCCATACCTAGGTATTCTTTTCGATGCATAAACATTACTGTCTGATGGTGCAGAACCCCCATCAAGGTGCTATACCAGATGTATATGTGATACCTGTTCTGGTAATGCACATAGTACATACATAGCTGTTTGACAACATTGATGGCATGGGTTACATTCATGACATTGTGGATTGTGCCGTAGAAATATATATATATATATATATATATATATATATATATATATATATATATATATAATATATATATAGGGGCACAGGAAAATAACTTTCTTGGGTGGCGTAAGCCAGGGAACCTTTGGGCCGATAGCCTAGTACCTACATATGAACCTATATATATATATATATATATATGCCATACACAACAGTCAACTAGCCTGTACAGATCATAATGTCACATACAATTATAGCAGTGTGGGTCTCTATCACTTTGTCAAATTGCTATTCAGTGAATAGGCATTCATCAAATCTCTGTTTATCGAAAACGTGAATCATTGAACAGCTTTTTAAGTGAAACTAGGGCAAACGAATGGTAGGCCCACCAAGCAACTGTAAAAAAAACAAAAAACAAATTTAAAACCTAACAAGGTGAGGGGCTGCACCCCCCCCCCAGCTAAATATACCATCTCTGAGATCACACTACAGTGGGGCAAAGGGCAAATTCCAGATGGTGGCCAACTGCTGGTTTGCCCTAGGAAAAATTCGCTGATCGATGAATAGTGGCTTCAATAAAAAGACATTTGATGAATGGCAATTCACTGAATAAAAATTCAACAAAGTGATATAGACCCATAGCATTGTCCCTCCTAACACCTCCCGCAGATGTTACAGTGTCAGGACCGTATGCTTGATTACTCTCATAGATTGCTAATATGTCAAAATAGTTGCTGTCAAAGAAAAAAACTTCAAAGACCAATACACGTAAGGTTCAGTTAAGGCACTTTAATTTACTTGCAGCAAGGAGACAAAAACATGCAAATACAAGGATTTGTCTAACTACTAACAAGAAGTATGTTCATTCTTATACTATTTTACAAGACATGGCCTTCTAAACTGACGTAATCAAGCACAACTTTTAGCATTGTTCTACAGCAGATGTTACTTCAGATTTTCTGCTGACATGACTAGATTTGTGAGAAACTTTTCTGAAAAACAACCTGGCCTTGGTGACTATTAATCCGTTTACAAGCATCTATTGTACAGTGTTACTTTTCAAGGTACTTTTCTAATACAGATACAAGCAAATGAAGATTGCAGTTCATATTTTCAAGCAGGCTTTGTACTAATTATCTGTAACTTCTACAGCTGTGTATTTTCTCATGGCACAGCAGAACTTCGTGTCTAAGTTTCATACAAGTAGTATTGTTCTATTCATTATTTTCCTAACGCAAACAGAAATCACCTGCTTCTCGGTAAATTTCCAAGGCACAAGCAAGGATTTAGCTTACAGTACAATGTCAGAAAGCAACTGCAGTTTGTACAGATTTATGCAGTATGAAATAGAATAAATGTGTTAACCCTTTTCAAGCTCTAAATGCACTAAGCATATTGCTAATACACACATTAATACATATTTTTCTAACATTTCTCCCCTATTAATACTTTTATTCTACTTTAAAAATAAGCATAAACAGTTTGTTTTCTTCTCCTAACCTCTTCCACTCAGGATTTGCAGTTAAGAGAGTCATTCAGTTTAAACTTATGAAAGCTTTTTAGTCTTTTAACAGTTCTTCAAACTCAGTACTTTGATATAAGGTTTCAGAAACTGACATGTCTATAAGGTCTTTAATCAGTCTTTTCATGCAGGGGATACCACAACAAACACATACTGTCAGTAGGAGCATACCTACACAAATGTCAGTCAGGATGTTCATTAGGATGGTACCCCACCCCCCAAACCATTTCTGGAAAAAGTCCATCAGTGGGTTTGGGCCTGGTTTGGTCATGGCTGACACTTGCTGAATTACCTCAAGATGATTGTCTATCTCGTGTTTATGGTCAGGAATATACGAACAGCATTCTTCTTGGATTAAAGCGCATGTACCACCTCTCGCCACTAGGGTGAAGTCGAGAGCCATGTGGTTTTGGAGCACTACAGTTCTCATAGCATTCAGTTCATCAGTCACCAATTCGAGAGCAGAATAAGTTGCGTTTCTCATTACTTCGAGAAGTTTCGACAGTTTTCTCAGCTCCCAGATCGATTTCACTGCTCCATATGCTGGTAATATGCCTGCCCACGATATAACGCTATCACTCAAGTCCATGTATGTCAGTCCTTTGCCTAGAGAGTGATGGTCTTTGCAACGTGCATCGATTTGTCCCACTGGATTTACAGGTTTCTTGATGACTTCTCGGACATTTCAAATTTTCCCATGAGGCAAAACTGCAGTGTGTCATATGGCCGTAACCAGGTAACCGAAAAAACAACTGCCGGACCAATTCTCAGGTAACCATTTGTATGCCTTTCTGCCACACACAAAATAACAATCCTCTACTTTAGTAGTAACCTTGCTATGAATGCACACTCGCCCTGCATGAAACATTTTTCTATCAATTATAGATAGCTGTTTATAAAGAACAGAATTATGTTTTACTTTATCAAGTGTTTTGTGCATCAATCCAAGAAATGAATCATAGTTTGTATTACAATAAAGATCTACTTTGTTACCTTTAGTGTAACATCTATAAGGAACAGTCACAATGCAATTGCTCCAATCCACCTGAACAGTATAATTTTTATAAAAACACACAGTTTCCTTTTGTGGAACAGACAAGTGCAATGCTATTTTATCTTGTGCTGTAATGGTTGAGGTATCATAAATCAAGTTCTCCCAGGTCTCATTGATGCCTAGGGGGACTGTAGTCATTAATAACCCCCCCGTATGCTGTCGGCAAAGCTGTGCAAATCCAGCAATTCAAAACATTGAAAGTCTCAGCATACACATATTTAATTGCCTGGTAAATGTTAAAGTTTGGATGCCAGTTTATGAGTAATGCTTCACGTTTATTCAGTTCAGTCTGTGTGGTTGGGAAAAGAAAAGACCACAACAAAAAGATTATTGTCACTAATACAATTAACAGGATGATTATGCAATACTTCTGAGGAAAGGGTTGTTCTGCATTCCTGTTTCTACTGGACTCTATCATTTTTGCTCTTGGCGTGTAACAAGATTTTTGTCCAGTTTAAAGTTTTTAACTAATTTACAGTGCATCAAGTGGATCCAGGAGGCACGCTCCGCAATTTTGACTGCAGTGGGCGTTGACAAAAGCACTTGATATGGACCTTCCCACTTCGGAGACGCCCAATTTTTCCTCTTAACTATCTTCAGCCAGATCCACGCTCCAGGGGACACTGCCACTTCTGACGGTCTGGTTCGTTCTTTATCTGAAACAGAATTTAACTGCAACAAATGTTTAGAATTTAACAAATTAAGCATATACTCTGCTAATGTACTGTCAGCTTCCTGGTCTGCGGGCATGAGAGATTTCTACTGAGGTATATAGTAAGCCCTTCCAAAGAGCTTTTCAAAAGGAGTCAATCCTTTTGCATTCAGAACAGTTCTCATGCTCAACAGTGCCAGGGGCAGACAGTACACCCAGTTTCTCTGCATTTCTGTTATTAATTTTCTTAGCTTACTCTTTAAAATCCCATTATGCCTCTCTACTAGCCCTGCTGATTGCGGGTGATACGCACAATGATTCTTTAGAGAAATACAAAAATGTTTACTTAACTGCTGTATGGTCTGATTCACGAAGTGTGTGCCGTTGTCATTGTAGATCCTTTCTGGAATGCCGAATCTAGGGATGATTTCTTTAACAAGCACTTTGGCCATAGTCGTAGCGTCTGGACTTTTAGTCGGAAAGGCTTCCACCCATTTGGAAAACATATCTATAATGATAAGACAATACTTCTGATTTTCACATTTGTTCAACTCTATGAAATCTATACAAATAGTATGAAACAGATATGGTGGTGTAGGGAAACTCCCTTGCTTGGGCTTTAACGCCCCTTGTGCATGATGTTTATTACAAATGTGGCATAACGAACAAAATTTTTTAGAGCAGTTTGTAAATCCGTACGTCGTGAACACTTGGTTCACCAGCTGTACCATCCCCCCTGTTGAGACATGGCACTGCCCATGGCTCAACAAAGCTGTATATCTAAACAAATTAGACGGCAATATCGGTTTCCCTTCTTTAGAGATGTACAGCCTCTTTTCGAGAATTGCTCCTCGTTTTACCCATCTTTGTTTTTCAGTTTGCATAGTAAGTGTTTGCATTGTCTTCAACATTTCTAAGTCTAAAATCTCAGAGGGTTGTAGTTCCTCATTCAAAAGAAATACTTACGAAGCTGCCTGCTTTGCAGCGGTATCAGCTCTCGCATTACCTTTTGAAATCCTGTCCTGTTGCTTGGTATGAGCTGTGCATTTACAAATAGCTACTTTCTGAGGTAACTGAATAGATTCTAAAAGATCTAAAATAAACTGTGCATGACTGATTGGTTTGCCAGTAGATGTTATCATTCCTCGATTTTTCCACTGTTGCGCAAAAACATGTACAGTAGAAAAAGCATACTGGCTGTCAGTAAAAATGTTTACAAATTTACCCTTTGCTAAGGTACATGCCCGTGTCAAGGCAATCAATTCTGCTGCCTGTGCAGATAAACTGTGTGGTAAAGATTTCACTTCTATAATGTCTGTGTCAGAAACTACTGCATATCCTACTATGTTCTGTCCTGCAGGACCCCTTTTGCACGAGCCATCCACGTAGTATGTCACCTCGGCATCATCCAAGGGGACATCTGTGAGATCTTTTCTAGGCAGTGTCTTTTGCTCAATCACTTGCAGGCAGCTGTGTGGTGTGCCATCTGCAGGGGTTGGAAGCAAGGTAGAAGGGTTCAACGTCGTACATCGTTCAATTGTCATATGAGGTTGGCTCAACAATATAGTCATACAGGAAAGATGCCTAGCAGGGGAAAGATATGCTACCTTCTCTTGCAGTAAAATAATCTCGACTGCATGAGGCACTCTCAATGTGAGAGGGTGGAACAACGCTACTGAGGCTGAAGCCTGTACTGCCACTGCAGCTACAACTACTGCTTGTACACAGTGAGGTAAAGACCGTGCCACTGGGTCCAGTTGTGATGAATAATAAGCAATAGGGCGTTGCTTGTCCCCATGCTGCTGTGTTAACACTAATGTCATATAACCTTGCTTACAATCTACAGTTTGGAAAAAACGTTTATGATAGTTTGGTAATCCCAAAACTAATGAGGACGCTATTAACTGTTTCAGTTTGCAGAAAGCAGATTCTGCTTCTGGTGTCCATTGTAATAAATCCTGTGCTGCCATAGGCTTTTTATCAATCAGATTAGTCAACGGTGCAGATTCCAAGGCATAGTTTGGAATCCAACTCCGACAAAAATTAGTCGTACCCAGGAAGGACATCATTTCCATCTTGGTAGTGGGTTTTGGTGCTTGCAAAATCGCTATTTTTCTGTCCTCATCTAATGTCCTACCTTCCTTGGATATTACATATCCTAGGTATTTAACTTGTTTTTTCCAAAGCTGTAGTTTATTTTTGTTTACTTTATGTCCTTCAGTGGCTAAAAATTGTAATAGCGCTATGGTATCCTCTTTACAGTCTTGCTGGGTGGGGGACACCAGCAGGATATCATCAACATAAAGCAAAATCTGACTACCTCTTGGTGGGGTAAATCCCGTCAAGTTGCTTGCCATTTCTTGTGAGAATATTGTTGCACTTTCACAATACCTCTGTGGTAGTCACGTATATGTATATCTTTTCCCCTGAAATGTGAATGCAAACCAATGCTGGCTGTCACGGTGTATCGGTATCGAAAAGAATGCATTGCTGATATCTACCACAGAAAAACATTTCTGTTGAGGTTTTAAATCATTCAACAGGGTGTGTGGATCTGGCACTGTAGGTGCCCTTGCTATTACTGCGTCATTTACAGCTTGTAAATCTTGGACCATACGCCACTCTTCATTCACTTTCTTAAAGGAAATAAGGGTGTGTTACCTGGTGAATCAGGAGATTCCACCAGCACCCCTTCCTTAAATAAAGCTGCTATAATAGGTTTGATTCCTACCTCTGCATTTTTTCTTAAGGGATACTGTCTATTTTGTGGTCTAAATGCTGACTTTGGCGTAATAGTAACTGGTCCTGCTGTACGAATAAGTCCTACATCTGATTTTCCTGTTGACCAGAGATTTTCTGGTATATTCTGTAAGGCATTCTCTTCCTCCTTCAATAGGAGTGCCAATCAGCTGTCCTTGCTAGACTGCAAGTGTACAGCTGGGTGGGTCTGAGTTATCCAATTCAGTTTCTGCACTTGTATTCCCTGTTCTGACAGTTCTAACTCTGTCTGTTTTTCCCATCTCGTGACCTTTTCTCCTAAGTCTACCCATTTTACATTCTTGTCCTTAGTTAAGCTAACATTTGGTAATCGATTAGCTTTATAAAGTGCAAAGAACTCCTGGGGCAACGAACAGCTGGCTACACTGTTTCCTTCTGTGTCCCAGTACAGATTACGTAATACCAATCTGTTTGCATGATTTCTAAACAATTCTTGCTCATATTCCTTATCAGGTCCTGGTGTATTACAGTAATACAGAGTACAGTGCAACAAATGCTGTTTATCAATGTCAAGGGAGGGGAACTTGCTGATGGCTACATTCATCAACTCCTCAGTTACTGCCCCTGGACCAGTTGTAACCAAGTTCTGGCTGTACCAATAAAACATTTCACCCTCCAATTGCACTGCAAAGGTATCAATTTGTCACTGTGCTTCCATACCCTGCATAGTCGGAACTACTGCTATACCAAATAGCTGCATAAAGTCTCTGCCCAAGAGGTTTACTAGGCATTTTGAGATACAACAATTTTGCTTTTCTGGGTCAATCCTGAAACAGGATCAGTTATCACAATACTATGGGAGAGGGGCTCCCGATACAGCTGTCCAATAGCTGCTTTCACTAATATGTAATCAGGTGACTCTGAATTCTCTGGCAGTTTGGAGGGATGTACCAGGGTCCATGATGCCCCTGAGTCACACAAGAATCTGACTTCCCTCCCTTCTACCAGGAGTGTAACTTCTGGTTTCATGTCTGCTAAATAGAGCTCTAAGCTCAATAAAGCCAAATCCAATATTTCATTTTCTTCACTATCCGTGACTTCTTGCACTTCCTCTATTTCTTCTGTCACATTCTCTACTCCCTCTATCACATACTCATTTGTCCTTTCTCCGCTATCCCCTTCTAGTGATTCCTGACTACCATATAGTCAGTCCCCACCCTCCTTATCCTCCGTGGTTGCCTTCTTGTTTTTCTTGCAATCTCTTGCCAAGTGTCCTTTCTTACCACATTTAAAGCATTCACCCCTTTTCTTTCGCCCTTCAAAGTCCTCTGATCGTTGATCAGATTGTTTGTTCCCCTGGGCATTTCTCTTGCCCTTTTTCCTGGACTGTACTACATATACTTCTGCTCCTTCTTCTACAGAAAATACTTGGGCTTTCTTTTTCTTTTTGCTATTAAAATGCCTTTCAGCATGCCTAGCATATTCAAGCAATGACTGCAACCTGCTTGTACAATGATCTACCATGTGTTTTGTAATAAAGCTGCTTATAGGTGCAATACTGCCTTTCAAAAATGCATTCTTTAACTGCTGCTCGTATGGGGAATCGTGTGTCTGGTCTTCAGGAACCTGCATTCCACAATGGTTATTAAAACATACTAATAGTCTGGCATAATATCGGTCAACAGTTTCACCTTCCTGTTGGATGCATTGATTAATCCAAGTCCAGTCTGCCCTAGGCTTCCATTTCTCAGAGATGCGGTCTGTAAAACCTTTCACTCTGTTGTCTAATTCCGCGCTGCTATGTGGGAGGGGCCTGAGCGCAATATCATGGGGATTCCAGTCGCCACTAATCATGTGCCAATCTGGTCCCACAATTTGTCTGACTACTTTTTCTACCTCTTCTCCATTTGCCATCAAATTCATACATTTGAGTAGTATTTAATATTATCAGCATGCTGTGACTGCATGTATTTCACGTCTTTGGTTAACGGCAGATTTTGGCACCTTTTTGTACAATTATTACCCATTTTGTTCTACCCTTTTTAATCATTACGTAACTCCTTATTTTTAACATGGTACCTCGGATGTTTTTATAGTCTCTTCTGAATGACTGCCTACCTGCTCTGTTTCCCTGATCTATGACAAGACAGTATTCTTTCTGTCCCTGACTTATAAATAATGTCTTAACAGAACAAATACAAATCTAGTCCCTGATCTAAAACAGAAAAAGAAGGTAGATTCACCTTACCTAAGCCTTCGTGATTGATCACCTGGTTCGAGTAAACCCATCCTTCAGTCGCAGATCAGAAAGTGGCTGGCCTCTTTTGTACGACAATTCAGTCGGAGGACTTTTCAAGTAAGAACCAATGTGGTTTCTTCCCCATAAGGTTTCAAGCCACCTGGCCTGTCTGATCCGAGGCGAAGTGAAGGTTTCCGGTCCGAAGGACCAATCTGTCAAAGGAAAAAACTTCAAAGACCAATACATGTAAAGTTCAGTTAAGGCACTTTAATTTACTTGCAGCAAGGAGACAAAAACATGCAAATACAAGGATTTGTCTAACTACTAACAGGAAGAATGTTCATTCTTATACTATTTTACAAGACACGGCCTTCTAAGCTGATGTAATCAAGCAAAACTTTTAGCATTGTTCTACAGCAGATGTTACTTCAGATTTTCTGCTGACATGATTAGATTTGTGAGAAACTTTTCAGAAAAACAACCTGGCCTTGGTGACTATTAATCCGTTTACAAGCATCTATTGTACAGTGTTATTTTTCAAGGTACTTTTCTAATACAGATACAAGCAAATGCTGATTGCAGTTCATATTTTCAAGCAGGCTTTGTACTAATTATCTGTAACTTCTACAGCTGTGTATTTTCTCATGGCACAGCGGAACGTCTTGTCTAAGTTTCATACAAGTAGTATTGTTCTATTCATTATTTTCCTAACGCAAGCAGAAATCACCTGCTTCTCAGTAAATTTCCAAGGCACAAGAAAGATTTTAGCTAACAGTACAAGGTCAGAAAGCAACTGCAGTTTGTACAGATTTATGCAGTATGAAATAGAATAAATGTATTAACCCCTTTTCAAGCTCTAATGCACTAAGCATATTGCTAATACACACATTAATACATATGTTTCTAACAGTTGCACAAGTGTGTTCATGCAGAACCATCTATGATCACTCAGAATCACATATGTTATATCAGAGACATGGGATTACTGGTGGTATTATTTTGATATTGTCCACGATTGTGCATGCTTCTTTTACTGTTTACTGCCTGCCATTTGTTGGAGACCTCTGTTGATATTAGAGCCATATCCAAGCAAATCACTTTGCACAGCTTCACAATATGTACCCAATTCTAATTGTATATAACATCCCTGATAGATGCCCTAGCCATTGTTCATGTCAGCTTGCTTACATCACAAAGATATCTTCTCCAGTGTCGTGTCACCTTGTCTGACAGTCACATAATATATATTTTCACTGTGAGGTCTGTACTGTACCATGCCAATATGTGATTAGTGTTCTTGCTACAACTGTCTTCCATTTACATGCCCGCATCTACTGTAGATTACAATGTTTCACCTGTCCTCTTTCCCTGTGTTCATTCCTACAATTCATCTGTGTATCCCTATTCAATACACACCTTCCCCTGACTGTTTATTTTAAATGACAGTCCATGTACCCTTACAGAACATTTACACAACATCTGTATAAAATGCCAGGAATGGGATTTCACAGTATTCTGCACTGTATACACTGTCCTGCACTATATTTGTAACATATACATTACTATATGATATATCCTGGTCATCTTTTTGGCATTCCATGGAATCCCACTAACCTAGTTTGCTCTCAAGTAAACAGGTTTGCTATTCGTGTTTCTTTACACAAGTGTCAGCCAGAAAACCCTGCTTGTTTATGTTGAAATGTGGTGCCAGGCATGAATATGTAATGACCACTGCTGCTCACTATTCAAACATGTAAACTTTGTGTAGGCTTTACACGAAGCTTACACAGCGTTTATTGAATCCTATGGGGTGTCAATTACTTCCATGTCCCACATTGGAAATAAGCAGAAAATCTTTTATTTTCGCTGCAGTTTTGTGAAAATGTGATGTGAGCAGACATGTTATTTTCTTCTAGGCAAAGCAGTGTCATTATATATTAGCATGAAATCAATTTGAATGCATTAGCAACATTTCCATGATCATGTAATGCCATTACAATTACATACTCTAGAATTACGCATAAAATATATTGTATTGCTCTTTCCAGTTCTGAAGACTCATTGTTTTTGATTTGTACCTAAATATATAGCAGGGTAATAGTAAGAATTATGTTATGAACATTCTGACATTTCACATTTCTTATGCAGATACTGTTATGCTGTTGCTTAACTGCTGAGTTGTTTTGCTACATTTTTCTCATTTAACACAATCAGATAGAAGCTCTTAAATGTTACTGTATTATCAGTACACAGATGGTAACATGGTACCCCACCAAAATCTTATCTCAGTACTACACACAGAATACCCTAAATCATTATCTGTAACAATATCCCATACTGCAACTTTATCTCATTTTCAATCATTATCTGTAACAATATCCCATACTGCAACTTTATCTAATTTTCAAACACCCATTTGCATAGTAAATAGCAGACAACCAAGTTTTCTCCCACATATTTCCTCTGGGTCTCACAAACTAAGAAAAACCCTTCATTACCTCCTTTGTTTAAAATTTTCTCAACTTCACAATAAAACTGCCCTCACCTAATAACATACACCACATATGATGATTTGTGGAATCTCACTCATGACATTAGCTACCATTTATTTCTAGTCAAGTTATCATTCCAATAAACAATAACAGACAACTAAAAGCTCCACTACTTAATGCAAGAAGCATGCTGAAAACATTTGGATAGGTAAACATATTTCTTTCTTTACACATCTCAGACATATAGACTTAGCTAGAGTCTGAGCATTAGACTCAGACCTTGCTGGGTCTGCACTCGCACTGTAAGGCACTGAGAGCATTCATTAACCCCTTTTTACTTCTTCCCCCTTTGCTGGTCCATCCCTTTACTGCTTAGGCTTGCTTTCTCTACCTTTGTCCACGAGATGCCAGTGTAATTGCACAAGTTATTAGCTCTCACTTGTAGCCCTCTTCTACACCTTTCCCATGACTCCTTTACCCTGCCTGCTCTGACTACTGATTTTAAGGCCCTAATTGCCTTTAATCCCCTTGTTCTAGTTCCTTTTAACCCCCACCCTTCAGCAAAGCATACATTCCTGCAAAACAAATAAAGAAAATAAACATGGTTTCTCTTACTTATTGTTTTTTTATTAGTTCATGCCTCCCTTTTACCTTGTTCTGCTAGAATAACCCATTCTGTTTGCCCTCGCTATACTCAGGCTCACTCTGCTCCCCTACCCTACCTCCATTCCCACCCATCCCTGACATAATTTCCTTTATTCCCTAGGTTTCCTAACCATACCACTTGATGTTCTACCCCTTATTACTGCCTTCTCCAATCTCCTTACTCCCTCCTTTCTACCCTCCTCCACCCTTACAGCCACCTATTTAACTCTATGTATTTTGCTTCTTCCTCACTTGCACACACTCTGGCACCATCTACTTCTGCTTTTACTCTATAACCTTTCAACTTCATTCTTACTTTCATCTCCTGCATAATCTCAACTACTTTTTTACTAACTTACTTTTAACCATGTCACACCTCTCCCTCCCACTTGCACTTCTTACTACTGCCACACTAGCTATCCTTTACAACCTCTCCTCTTATACTTTTCCTCTAAAGCCCAACTTCTTCTCACCCACCTCTACCTATCAACCAGTCTTCCCTCAATGCCCTCATTCTTCTTAACACTTCCACTCGACACTCTATCTAAAGTCTTACCCCCTAACTCAAAACATAGGACATTTAAAACAACTCAATCTAAATGAAAATTCAAATACTTTCTACTTTATATCACTAAGCTGCAACCACTCCCTACACTCATATCCCTTTTACTTGTTTTACTTGCTGTTGACACACACCCTGACCCTGGCCCAAGTGTGTGATATATTACTGAATCATTGTTGAAAAGTGACATACCTAACTTTAACCAACATTTTCTCAGTTACAACTTCCTCTTTAGAGGTAAACCAGTAACTAATATTGATGGAGATACTCTGGCCATACTAAAAAGAATATTAAATCCTCAATTTAGGACAAATCATATCCAAACACGATCACAATCTCGATGGCAAGCTCTTAATTTAGATATCAGACAGTCTACATTTTTTGGTTGTCTATATCCCTGAACCACCCACCAACATCACCAAATTCAAACTGCTTATTAGTTACACTGCACACAAATCCTCACAAAGATATTATAATTCTACGAGATTTTAAGTTAGACCTTCTCAGACCTTGTGACACAAATATATTGTTCTTCATGAATGACCTTAGCCTGATTCAACTAATTAGTGAGTCTACCCAACCTAACTCTGAATCAGAGAAACATTCCCTTCTTGACAAAACATTAGCAAGTATTCAACACAATTTGCATCTTACCTCTACCTTTTAGTGACCACTGCCCAATACCATTTACTATACATATTTCAGAGAGTAAATCTCTATCTACATTAACTGTTTTCCACCCTAAATCCCACAAAAAACAGCCTTAAGAGATGAATGTTCCAAAACTGACTAGCAAGACATTCTGACTATAAGTGACCTTCCTGAAGTTGTATTTTTTTTCCTAAATCACGCTACTGCAACTACAAGACAAACATTTTCCTAAATATCTAGACATCCCAAAAGTAATCAAAACAAATAGCTCATCAAAGAAGTGAATGTTTCCTGCAAAGTCAGAGATACAACTTGGCATTAATGGAAATATTTCCCTTCAAAAGGCAACAGAGATAAATTCACTCTCCTAAGAAATGTAACTAAAATCACCACCACTAGAAGGCACAAATCCAACTTTCCAGACAACTTAAAATTCTCTTAAATATAACCAAAAACATATCTGGGCCTTGTCAATTAGATTAGTAGCAATCTCATTATAAAACTCCCTGAAAGAGGACATAGACTCCACCATCTCTGACATCCTGCTCCTTTCAGTTTTCTATACTCCCCCATCTATTCATGTACTGGCACAAACTTTTCCATTCCTAACCAGATCATCTCTGTGTACCCCCATTCTTCTTATAGCAACTAAAAACAAAAGACACTAAAAAACAAATAGAGTAGAGCTGCTCAGATGTTCCCATTTGCTGTTCTGCTTCACAATACTGTGCAAAGAGCATATTATTCACCCATTTGACACCTCTATAACATTTGTCTCAATTAATGGAAGTAGACTAGAGTAAAGTTTATCCCTAAACAGTCCAAACAGTAAATGTAAAATACTGTAATCAAATACCTGAAATTCCCATCTGTGGAAATATTTTTGAAAAAAAAAATAGTTGTCACTTAACTCAATAGATACATTAAAAGAAGAGAATACTCTCATCACATCAACATGGATTTTGATAGGGTGGAGCATTATGATGGCCCTTTACAATCTCACCAGAAAATCCTCCAAACTATGGATAAAGAGCTCTCAACTAGATCAGTAGTCATTGATTTTATTGAGTGTTTAGACTTTGTACATCATGAATTCTTGCTCAGTTCTCTAGTTAGAACAGGAAGATGCACATATGCTCTTGTACTACACAAAAGTGTGGCGTAATCCCTCAACATTGGGACATACAGTGCAGAAAGCAAGAGATTGTCTGACCACCTCATACTTTACAAGGAAAACTAAATGTATTTATTTATTTATTCATTTTTGTAGTATACTAAAGCTTGAAGTAATCCATCAATAAGTGGGCATACTGTGCAACAATGAAGAAATCTTGAGACTACCCAATACTATCTAGTTGTGTGGTTGGACTAAACCTTCAACTTTCAGCACTATGTCAATTCAAATTAAGCAAAAAATAGCAAAATACAGCTTTGGGCTAAAATGGTTTTCAAGCCTGTCTCCCCATAAAGATAAAAGTACAATAGGGAATGACATTCTATTCGCCCAGTTTGAGTAAGACTTGCCCAGTGCAGCAACTAAATATATGAAGAACTGGTATTAGTTCACTTCACCTGCAACAGTATCTGTACATTTGTCAACACAATTCCATAAATAGGACATCCACTACTCATGCGTAGCTAAAGCAAATTGTCTATCAATGAAGCATAGATGTACATTTTAATAGCATTCCAGTCTATAACCCTGCGAACTTAGAAACTTTCTCTTTTTTTTTTTTTTTTTTTTTTTGCATGCAGGCTAACAAAATGGACCCTCTCCTATAAGCTGAGATCCCATTCATCCTTTACTCTCTCATTACTTACCCTTTGATAGAAACTTCATAGTACAGACTTCAGTTATTCACCAATACCTCTCCTCCCCCCGTATATGGAACCATTACTTAAAAACACAAATGTTTCCTCATTCCCCAAATTTTGTAGCCAACTCAAAAAACCTCTGTTCAAAGAAGCCTCTCACACATGCTTCAGAAATGACTGTATTACATAAATTAAGTAGACTCATGGTACTTCTTTCAGTTAAACTTGTTTTGTATGCTCCCCAAAAGTTAATCCGTCCATTGATTACTTAACTCCTAGAAACTTTCAAGCCCTAATTTATGCTTCTTCAAACTCCTTTCTTTCTAGGTGCGAGTCCTAAGGCTGTCTCCTAATTCTTTCCACTTTTCTGTCTCAGCCCACTTCACCCTCCATGCACAAATGTGCATGTTGTACATATTCATTTAAATTGATAAAGCTAACCTCATAGCTGTTCTCTGTGCTTTGTTTGATGGCTCATTCCAGGCTGAATCTGAAAAGTGGTCCATTGAGATCAGTGTACTATTCCAGTTAATAAAAGTAAACAAACCCACAAATAAAGAAATAAAATTTAAAAGCATGGTATAATAAATGTCTCTGCTGGTCTTTTGCAAGAAAAAGTGGTGTAGCTGGTAATACAAAATGTTTACCACTATAACTTTCAAGTAGTGATTTTACTGCCATACGTTTGGCATTTAGGAGATCAAATAATTTGAACAATGCCAAATAGTCATGTCTGTCAGATCATTCAAAAATCAGTTATGGTCAGGACAGATGTCTTGGGTTTCTAAACACATATATTACCATATTTATTACTTAAGAAACCTGCATGCATTCTGTAACTTACAGCTCAGATTGTTTCCACTTCCTGGGTAGACTCAGTCTGTAGTCCCGAACTTGGAAGAATTATTATAGGGACATGCAATTATTATAGGGACAAGTAGACTATTCTCTATCTGTATAGCGAAGCACTTGCTCCTACAGTACTTATCACCTCAATACAGCACTCTTGTTATAGAAAGTACCCCAAAAAAGCAAACCCCATTTCTCGGTCACCCACATCCCCCAGAACCTTTTCTTAAGTTTTTCTGTCTATTCCTTCTAGCATGTCGAGGGATCAGTTGCTAATGTCCTCTCCTGCTCAGCTGGTGAACCTGGGAATATTGAGGCAATGTTACAATTGCCTCATGTACACAGACAACCCTCTCCTCCTCCCACAAAATACAAATACATGCGAGAGATGCAATTATACGGCCAAACTGGAGGCTGAGCTCTCTCAACATAGGACTGGCATGACCAGACAGGAGGAGAAGGTAACCACACACACTATAGGCCCAGTCTCACATAATACCATCACAACCTCAAATCATACACATAAACACACAAAGACATACTCGGAGGCTCTGATCAAAAATCTACCAAAACAGCAGAGGCCACCAAAGCAGACACCCAAACAACTACCACCTCAGAACACAACACCTGCAACACATAGACCACACAGTCAGAGTGTCAAGCAGTCACAGCCCTTAAGGCCAAACACAATGCCAGACACACTAGTCATTGGTGACTCCATAGTCAGACACACTGACGTCCCGCTCACCAGACTGAGTAAGGAGAAGGTCACAGTAAGCTGTCTGTTGGGTGCTAGAATCCGCCACATAACGCATGCACTCAGGTCTCTCAACAGCAGGTACAAGTACGACTCAATCATTGTCCACGCTGGTGTTAACGACCTGAGACGTACCTCCTTGGACTACATGAAAAGAGACATAGAGGAGCTCTCTGATTATGTAGCCCAAGCAGGTATGACCCTGACCTTGAGCAGTATCCTACCTTCACCAAGAATGATGCCACAATACAGAGATAAGATGATCAGCTTTAACAATTGGCTTAAAGTCTGGTGTCATTCAAAGGGGATCCAATGTCTGTCTGCCTGGGATGACATGCTGGACAAGCCACGCTGCTTCGCAAGGGACGGCTTGCACTTGTCACCCCTGGGATTCCGGATTTTGGCAAAGGCTCTTGCCATCCCCATAGTGCCTTTTTTAGGCAAGGCTCAAATTCTAAACCTACCACCCTAGAACAAAACAAAGAAAAAAAACTAAGGGTAATGCTGCTCAATGCCAGAAGTCTCAACCTCAAGATGCACGCACTCGAGGCCCTTCTCAGTATGGAGAACATCGATGTCTGTGCTGTGACAGAAACCTGGTTCAAGGCTCCTGAGAGCACCCCAGCACTATCAGGTTTTACCTCATATCATGCATTCCGGCCCCAAAACCTGGACAATACCAAGAAAGGAGGAGGGGTATCCATATTCGTCAAGGGCACCCACACCTCAAGATTGGTGGCATCGCACGATGCATCGGAAACCATCCAGGTGCAATTAACCATAGGCAAGACTGCTCTGCAATTTGTAGCATGTTACAGGCCACCCTCGCAAACTCAGGAACCTCATATGGCCTTCCTGAAAACACTGGAGGGGATGAATGTATCTCCGAACACCATCATACTAGGTGACTTCAACTACCCTAATATAGACTGGGAACACTACTCAAGCCCAAACACTCTAGCCCAAAAGTTCCTGGAATTCATAAACTCAAATGCCATAGAACAACTAGTCACCATCCCCACAAGAGGAGAAAACATACTTGATCTCATCATCACGAACATGGGAGCACAATGTTCAACGCCGGAAGTATACCCCTCACTGGTGAGATCTGATCACAAACTAATCTCGCTGGAGGTCCTCATCCCGCCCCCACCCGAAATGAAAGACCACAGTAAAGAACTTCTCGAAAGCCGACTTCACACTTCTAAAGACTAGTGTGGTCTCCTTTAAGGCCCCTGAGCCGGCGGTTAACATTACTCAAACCGCTGAATCACTTACAAATGCCTTCTACCAGCACCTGCAGGGCTGCATGGATCAGGCAATCCCAAGCAAAACAAAGACTCTTTGTACCAAAGGCAAGCATCCAGTCTGGTGGACCCCAGCCATAAACAAACTCTACAACAAAAGGAGAAAGCTACTACAAGATAGAGCAAAATCCTTAAAAGGTAAGACACTGCTGATCACTATAAGTAAAAAGCTAAGAGCTCTCATAAAATCATCCAAAGCTAATTTTGAGAAAAAATAGCTAAGGACTCTAAAGACAACCATAAGGCATTCTTTAGCTATGTCAGAAACCTAGGAGGAAACTGCCAGATATGCTCAGAATTAGTTCAAAATGATGTGAAGATTACTGATCCTACAGACATTGCCAACGTACTGGCTGAAAGGTTCAGTGCAAACTTCGTCCCTCCCCTAAAGGAGAGATATCTATACCAAATGATTGTAGCCCCCAAACATCTCTAACGCCCAGGTGAGAATTGCTCTCTCCAAGGCAAAGAACACAGCATCCATGGGACCTGATGGTGTCCCCGGCTGTGTGCTCCATGAACTCAACGAGGAATTAAACCCACAGTTAGGACAGCTGTTTAATCTTAGTCTCACCTCCGGATACGCCAGGAGTGGCGCACAGCGACTGTGGTCCCACTCCACAAAGGCGGTGCCTCCACCGACCCTGGAAATTACCGTCCCATTAGCTTGACAAGCCTTATCTGCAAAGCCATGGAGAGGATCATAATGGATCTCATAAATAAAGACATAGGGAACTTGCAGACTTTGGATCCAACCCAGTTTGGCTTTGTCAAAGGCAGATCATGCCTTCTAAACTTGGTTGACTTTTTCAAACAGTCACCAAGGCCATTGACGAGGAAAGGCAGTCCATACAGCCTACCTAGACCTGGCGAAGGCTTTTGATACAATACCTCACTTGGGTATCATTGAAAAACTCATCAACTTAAATGTAAACCCATACATTACAAGATGGGTTGCAAACTGGCTGAGTGACAGAACCCACAGGGTCAGAGTTGCTGGCGCCATGTCAGACTCAAAGCCTATCACAAGTGGTGTCCCACAGGGCTCAGTCCTGGGCCCACTCTTGTTTGGCATCTACTTTTCTGAAGTACAAGCAAACACAGGAGGGTTATGGCTGACAAAGTTTGCAGATGACTGCAAACTGGGCACCGTAGTTGAAAACACATCCGACACAGATATCCTTCAGAAGGGTCTCACAGAAATGGATAACTGGTGCCAGAGCCATGGCCTAAAGTTAAATGCCAAGAAATGCATAGTCATACCCTTCGGGAAAAATAAGGTTACCCCTAGCTACCATATAGGTGGCAATCCCTGAACACAGAAGAAGTTATTAGGGACCTGGGAACCCAGGTTGACAGTAGCCTTTCATTCGACACTCATATTGCTAAAGTAGTTAGGAAGACCTTCTACATTGCCCACCTTATCATGAAGGGATTCACATCTAGATCAAGGGAAGTCATAGTCTCCCTATACTCATCACTCATCAGACCAATGATCGAGTACAATGCCCCATTCGGAATGTATCTGACCCGACACTTGCAGCAGCTGGAGAGGCCACAAAAGTTCCTCACCAAAAGGATAAATGGTCTCAAAAATCTGTCTTATGCTGCCCGACTGAAAGAACTCCAGTTATATTCAGTTGCTTACCGCTTGCTCAGAGGTGACCTATGCCTGACATACAAGGCCATGTCAAACCCAGATTTGATGAACATGCTTCATCTCAAAAATCTAGATCCCTCAGAGCCACAAGGGCGAGAGACTTAAACCTCGACACGGTTATTAATAGGATGTGCTGGAGGGATAGATTCATCACCCAAAGACTCCCTATGCTGTGGAACAAAATCCTGGTTTATGTGAGGCAGAGCACCTCGCTGGCCTTGTTCAAGAGGAATCTCGACCAATGGATGGGAGATCGCAGATACACCCCAGGGGTTACCTCAGTGTCACTGCTCGACAGAGGCACAGCAAAATAATGGGCATAGTTTCTCCAAACTAAAGGGGTGGCGTAAGCCACAAAACTATGGGCTAGGCTTATAAATGCCCTCGGGCAGATAGCCTAGTATGAACCTATGAACCTATGAACCTATGCCTAAATTCTGGCTAATGTATGTTGGAAAACATAACTTAAAAGTAATATTTTCCCATTTATCTCTCTAATCCACTCAGTTCTACTTTCTAGCACTCTCAATAGCTGCACAATAAATAAAGCAATTCAAATATAAAGCTATGGTATGCTCAATGCATAATGCTATTGAAAGCGACATGATACTGTATAATGGGGTATTGTTGTAAAGTGTGCACACCATTGTATGCCCGAGTGTCCACTGACAACAGGAGCTTACTGTACCTAAAATTAAAAGAATAAGTGCCTTTTTGTTGAGTCTGTGTGCTTATTACTTTCATTATCACAGTTTTATTTTTCTTTTTGATTATACGGTTCGCAGGTTTGTTTCTTATCTCTTATGGGTACACTTCCCAACCTGCTTGCACATTAAGGTATCAAAGATGCACATACCTTTGCATTCCTACTCTTTATATTGGTATAATACTGGAATCTGTCTTGTTTATTTTTATCAAAAGCTTAGGTTTTTACTTACCTTGATGAGAATAGACCTCATTCCTAAACAAGGGCATAATTAAAATTCATGAAATCAGTTTTGCTTCAAACTTTGCATTTGTCCACTATGCCTTTCTTAATGCTTTCTCATGTCAAAGCTTCAAACCTCTCCTGTTCCTCTTAGTCTGTTTCCCCCTTCCAAACAATTCACCCACAATATAGTTTCAAAGCTGTCATAATGCAACATTATAGCTAGCAGAGATTACACAAAATCAGACTTGCCAAGAGTACTATACACAAAATCAGTCAATAGTGAGAAGGCTGCTTGGCCTTGCTTGTATGGGCTCATATGTGTTCAGTGAAGCTTAGGCTGTGTTATAAATAGCTAATGCAGTTCATTTACATGAAATCTTGTAGAATTCCATTAGCTAGCCTTTCTGACTGGAACAGTTTACAACAATTATCATGGAAGACATTTCATGTTGTAAAAGGCTGCAAACTTATCAAACCCCATGTTTTCTCTTTGTGCATGTAGACACACATGACTAAGAATGCAGCGTAGAGCAGCATTCCCCTTGTTGGGTAGATTTTGTTGCACTGTCTTTTGTCTTCTTTAATCTGGCTGTAGAAGGGTTTCTTGTCTACGGTTCTCGTCTACTCTTTTGACTGAACATAAAGTAGGATCAGTACTCATCAGAAATGGAAGTATATCTGCATGCATAGTAATGGATAATTTCAGTTAACGCAGGATAAATGTTTGGGAGGAAGGGAAACATACATGCATTGATTCATGCTTCTGTCTTTATAGCCATACTCTGGTATATGAGCCGCTAGCCTTTTGCCATTGTCTTGCACTGTGCTGGATAAAACTTTTAAACACTTTTGTTACAAGTTCATGTATGTATGATTTCTACAAACTTAACAGAAATAAAATAAATCAACAAAATAAGATATCAATTTCTCTGCTGCAGTTAGGTGACATTATCAGGCTTATTTGCATGTCCTCATTGTTAGACATTCTTACTAAATGGCTGGCTTTTTTCCTTTCCTTTCCTTTTCTTGGATCCTAACTACCCATCTTACATCCTGCCACTTTTTCTTTTGAGATAATTTATTTTTCTATTTTTAATGGTATGGGCCAATGGTTACTTTTTTATATGTGAGAAAATTTCTGTTATGTATGCTTGAGCAAGTGCCTAAAGGGTGGATATACAGCAAGGATATATCAATCACTCAGGCAAGTGATGCAGCCTCTATGTCAGTTTTGATCCTGTTAAAAGGTGATGCTTCCTATTATTTCCCCACTCTCCAACAGAGATTTATTGTTAAGGAAGAGGATACCTTTAGGGCGCATAACTTTTCACATCTCACCACTGATCACTCCACTTATTCAACTAGTCGCCACTTATTCAACTAGTGTCTAAACCACTACTCAAACCTGGGTCATTGATAGTGCAGGCAGATAACACGAGGCAAACTGCTTCATTCTTACTATCTTTTTTGTGCTTGTATTACAGTGAAATACATTTCTTCACTGCAATCATCTGTTAATTAGAAAAATGAACTGATCCTTCATAGTCCCTTCAGCCTCATTCAGGACCACACACAGAAGCTAGATATAATGTTGCATTATGACAGCTTTGAAACTATATTGTGGGTGAATTGTGTGGAAGGGGGAACAGACTAAGAGGAACAGAAGGTAAGAGATGTATTTTGCATAGAAAGAAACATATCCTAAGATTCAGAAAGAAGGTGGGTGCAGATGTGGCTGGCTCACCTCCATTTAGCCTAATTCTCATTAAGAATAAGTATGGGTGGGAAACAGCACAATGACAGGAGGTCACTAAATATTCTGCTTGTGGCTGCAACATGGCATACAGGAAGAGTGCATAGCACTAAGGTGTGGGTGCAGGGGAATGGAAGTACTAGCAGTGCTCATTAGTAGACCTCACACCTCAGTGAGGCTCTATTTAATCCTGGGACCAATGTAGCAATGAAGGAGAATTACTCTGGGAGCTTTAAAAGGCCACAATCCATGTCTGCTGAAATACTTTTTCACCAAAACAAAAGTCAGAAATGGGAATATATAGGAAGTGGTGAAAGGGGGAAGCAAGAAGAGACAACAAGATAGGGTGAACAATAATACAATAAGCAGGATAGACGTGGGGAAGTTTATTATTTTTGTGGGTTAGGTACCCATTTTATTTATTTATACATGTAGTTATATATTTATATATATATATATATATATATATATATATATATATATATATATAGTTATATATTTATATATATATATATATATAAATATATATATATATATATATGCGTGTGTGTGTTTTTATAAATATATATATATATATATATATATATATATGGGTCCATGTCAGATGGATGAAAGTGCAGGTAAATGAAGATCACATCACCGAGACGACTTCGCTGACAGGACGAATCCCCGACAATGGTAAGTCAATGTATTACGGAATGGACTATATTTCTGTTTCTGTAATACCACTGAAAATGACATTACAACATGTATAGCTGCACCCCCTACACCCTCCCTACTTAAATATACCAACTCCAAAATTGCACTGCAGTGAGGGAATGGGACTAACTCCCAGTCCGCGCTACTTACCGTTGTCGAGGATTTGTCCTGTTGGAGAAATCGTCTTGGTGATGTGGTCTTCGTTTACCTGCAGAGAGAGAGAGAGAAGGAAAGTTTTATCTATGAACAGAAGGTAAGTTTGAGAAGGTAGTAAGGGAAGTAAAAGAAAGGTAAGCAGGTTAGGTTAGATTGCAGGGGCACGCAAATAAACGTAGAAGACAGATAAGACTAATAGGGTATGTGCTGGCACATTAAAGAAGGGGGAACACAATTAAGAAGGAGATATCAGGCATACATAGAAAAATCAAAAAAATCCACCAGTGTCCTGAACAATGAGCAGCTTAAAAGTATATTTAATGAGTTCCAAACCTGACAAACACTTATAGAGTTCTGTAAAATCCAAGATATGTAAACTAAAAATCCAAGAAGGTAGACAAAGGAATAAAATTCCAAACCAAACTAGTGCAATAGCAATACACTTTCACCATACCGGGCTTCCTCTGGAACATAATACTAATTAGGAAACTAAAATACTTTAAATAGGTAAAATCAGTTACATGACATAACAAGTCACGTGATATCAACAGTCATATGATATTTAAAAAGTCACGTGATATAAAAGTCACATGATGTAAAAAATCACATATTCGCTTAGAATCTAAGCACTAAAGAATGTATTTCTGAAAGAATGGTTACATGAAAATTGATGCATAAAATGTATTGAGTTTATGGTATCAAGGTATGTTGATAAAGTTATATTATAAACATTAAAAACATGAAATAATATATAATTAATGATGTCAATGTATCTGGTTATGGAGTTGCTTTAGATGGGACTTAATAGTAACTATGTCATTTATTCCAGGAGGGATGTGTGATTTAAATCTGAGGATCCATCAGAGCTCTTGTTCATTTAGGAGTGTAATATTCCATCCCCTTATGGGTTGTAAAATAATTTTTAACGTAAGTAATTTAAAGTAATGAGTTTGATCCATTTCATTTATATGTTTATAAAGTGAATTAGTTAAAAGTTGCCTCTTGATCTCTCATAGATGTTAACTTGTTTCCTTAAGCTTCCTATTAGTTTTTCCTATATAGTAAGCTGGACATTTACTGCAAGTTGCTAAATAAATTCAATTATTTGAATTGCAGTTGCCATATACTAGGATATTAAATGGTTTCTGCATCATTAGATGTAAAATGATCTTTTCTGTATTTACAGAACTACAGTGGATACAGTTATTGCAAATAAATGTTTTGTATCTATTATTTTGAAAATAAAATGTATAGTCGGTTGTTCTTTGTAACAAAGCATATTTTTTTTATATTAGTTGATCTTTTATAACTGAAAGATGGTTGCTCAGTGACTGTTGTACTTAGTTCTGGTATTCCCCCCAAAATTGGCCAATATCTCAATTTAATGTTTTTTTTATTTTAGGAGTGTTACTATTATAGGTCATAGTGAACCTACATTTGTTAGGACATTCATTATTAACTCTGCATTGCCCTGAACTGTTAAAACAAGGTCTGGATATTGTGTAAAATTTATTTAAAGAATCCTTTTGTATACTGTCTACCATGTGTGACTTACATCCTCCTTAAATTCATGTGCTGTAGTATGTAATTGTACATTCATCTTTGTCTCTTCAGTATTAAGCTTTGCCATCCTTAAACACTGATTTTGTACTATATTTTTATAAATATGTAGTGGATGTAAGATGGTCCTGTGTAGATAATTGTTAGTTTGTATTCATTTCCTATACATTGAAGTATTTATTTGTTAGATCACATTTTTACTTAAAGCTATGTCTAGGAAGTTAATTGAGGAGGGAGATAGTCTTAAAATGCAAAACGTGGGTGGTACCAGTGATAAATGCATGAAATTCTGTAAACTCAGATTCAAACCCTTGCCAAATAAGAAAGAGGTCACCTACAAATCATTTATAGGACAATATTCTAGATCTACTGTATATGGGTTCATATCATTAAATAAGTGGGACCTCTATTGAAACTTAACAATGCTGGCATAGGTGTTGGCCACAGAGGAATCCATTGCCACACCTTTCATTTGTTGGAAAAGTTGTTGCTGAAAAATGAAAACATTATTAACTAAGACAAGTGTCAACAGCTCACATTATCACATAAATTTTAACCTGTGTAAAATATGAAAACTCAAGAAGAAAATTTTTAACTTGTGTGAGTCCATACTCATTAGGAATCACTGTAAATAAAGAATGTACATCTATGGTGGAAAAGACGAAGTCCTTATAACTGTTTGAGGTAGACCACTCTGACAGTTGGTGAATAAAATCTTGAGAGTCTTTTACAAGAGTATATACTGCTAAAAGATGTTTCTTGAGTTCAAAATCTATGTATTTTGGGATGGGTTCTGTGACCCACCAACAAGATAACACTATGGGCCTTAATGAAGGCACAGTGATGGATTTGTGTAATTTACAGATTCCATACATAAGCGGACTTTTAAAGTCTATTGTATGTAGCTAGTTATATAATTTGTCATCAATTCATCCTAAAGGAAGCATCTTCTGTAGTTTTCTTGAGACCTCAGTGGTGATCCTATGAATTACTAGTCTGTCAATCTGTTTATATTCATCCATTGTAAGCTGGTGGTTCATCACATTAACATAATAGTCTGCATCCATCACCACTGTTCCACGTCCTTTGTCAGCCTGTTTGATTACTATTTATTTGTTACCGATTAAAGAATGGAGTGCTTCAGTCTCTGCTGTTGTTAAATTAAATAACTTAGAAACATCACCAGTCTTGCTTAAATTATAGATTTCTTGTTCTACTGCTTTTTCAAATGCTGGTACTATTGGGTTCTGGTTTGGCAAGAAAGCACTACTTCTTTTAAGTACATTTTGTCGATATTCTGAATTGCCAAACATTATTTTGGGGTTTAATGATCTTGTGAATTGTTTTAGTTCTAACAACAATTTAGCTGTATGCATTTGCTTAGCTGGTATGAAGTTAAGACCCTTAGCAAACACAGAGTATTCATCACTGGTTAAAATGTGAGTAGAAATATTAAATACCATGATTGTGCTCAGTCTCAGGTTTTCAGTTGGCTCCATGTTGTTGGTCACATGTTCTGTTATTGCTCCCATTTGTTCCAGTAGCTCCTCTTCCTCGCCCATGTTTCTGTGATTGGTAGAGGATTCTCCCCCAGTATTGACAGATCTAAAGGGTCAAGGGCTGATACATTATTAGCATATACATAGAAAAAACAATGGTGATGGTGATAACAGAAAAAGGGAAAGAAACACCAGCATAGGGGATGTGTTGGACTCAGTAGGAGCTTATTTGTACCCCGGCTCCCACATGGGGGGGGGGGCTGGTTTGAATGGTGGAGCCAGTATAGTACAGGGACATGATTCAAAGAGTCATCAGACATTCTCTAATTGACCAATGTGTTTTCCAGTCTACTGTCAATGAAAACCCCTTCTATTTCCTCTTCCTGCTGAGCCTGGGGACAAAGGTGTCACCTTTACTGTCACTGCTACTGACTGGTTGAACAGCATTACTATCAAAGAAAACACTATCAGTTTTATTTCTTCGCTTCTATATATTGAGCAAGTGTATACGCTGTTTATTTATCTAATCATCCAGTGCATGTAAATTTCTTTTACAGTTTTGGGGCATGCATTCCTTTTATTTTCATGCAAAAATGTACAGTTCATATAAAAACCACTGCGCATGTAAAATGTTTTTATTTTATGTAATATACTTAATTTAACTGTGAAGCTTTTCTCCCAAAGCCTCCACTGATTTATTTATTTTTTTGCCCAGTCAGACTTTTTTGGTCAACAAAGACAAGTAAACAAACAAGCAAACAAGTAATAAAACGCTTCACTCAAACACACAGTAATGTTGTGTCAGGCAAGTGAAGAATTAAAGAGAAACACGCTGTTCACACAGATGTTTATGACAATGTTGTGGGTACATTTCTCAAAATAGCTGCAAAAAACCACATAAGATTACATGAAGTGCCTCAATATACAAGCAAGGATGAAGAACAGAACACACAGCCATCAACATCTGCAATTCATAAGTCAGACTCATTTCATATAAACCTGCCTCAAACAGAACAGCTGCTTTGCCTTTAACAAGGCAAGTCCCAACCTTTTCAGCTTAACTTTTTAAACTAATGTGTATCGATAGCTGCCTTGTTAATTAACCACATATAAAATTGTGACAAGACTGAAAGAAGTTCTCCTAAGAACAGATTCACTTGCATAATCTGTCTGAAATACTGCAGTTAAACATGTAGTAATATCAGCAGACAAGGCATACTGAGAAAGTGGTTGTGTGACTTGTACCAATGAAATAGTGAAGTCAGCTCACACAGCAGCTCACACATGATTTCCTGCCAACTGTTGTATCTGCTGTACTGTAAAGTATAACAAACATGATGGCCAGCCAGAGAGGATGTCAAAATACCTTACCAACAGTGGAATCAAACCCAATGACATAAAAAGCCTGCTGGCACAATGGTGACTGTCATTTAAGCTGGATTCCAAACATAAGAGACAAGCTTTGACTCTGACCTCTGGCCAAAGTCCGAGTGGATTTTCACAAATTGATGTGGGATATCCAGAAGACCACTACCATATTATGCAGTCTGGCAGCTGATGCAGAGGTTTACAGCTATGCGCTCTAATTCCTGCGGTACAGCATTTGATTCCCTCAGCCCTCATGTGCCTACTTAATCTTGAGCAAGTTACTTAACCAGACATTGCTCTGTGTTGCCCCTGAAAAGGGACTGTATATCCAGTGGGGGCTGTCTGTCAAGTTCAACAATGGGATATTAATTAGACCACTTGTGTACCTGAAGTCATAGGATTCATGCTGAAATGCACAAACTTTTGAGTTGGAGGGTCAGCAAAGACATAAAGTATAGGGTTGATTCTCACCATCGAAGAACATTGACTAGAACTAAAAAAGGGCCCACAAGGGCAGATAGCGTGGTACTTACCTATGAACCTATAATAAACACTGTGATAGTAATGGCTTCACATGTTGATGAACTACATGTAGAATTCCTCAGCCTCCGCTACCCACCAAATACAGCATCAGCCATCCATTGTGTTACCGCTAAATATGGACCTTACAATTTAAATGCCAATAGTGCAATAAAAAAGGGTTACCTCCTGTCACACTTTATATAAGATGGTCTCTATGTAGGCAGTTGCTTAGTTGAAAAAACAAGAGGGAAAATAGTTGACAAAAATATTTCCTTAGATTCTGGTTGTAGCTACATTAAACTATTGCCTTAGTGCTTGAAGCAGCTTACCATTTTAGGATAGATCGGAAATGACTGGTATTATAAAACTCTGATCTTTTATGTGGGCAGAAATGTGAAGTCCACACCTTTTCATTGCTTGCAAGCATGGTTTATTTTGCATAATGTTTAAAGTCCCACATTGGACACTTGAAAGGTGGCGACCCTACAGAAACCTGATAAGGTGGCAATGCTATAAAACACCCATATCTTTCCAGACTATAGCTATAAGAATTGACTACATTTTTAACATAGGCTCTTGTACTGTATCTAACAGGTTTACTCACCCCAGCACTTTCTAAGGTGATCCAGCATCTTCTTCTGCAGCTGTGAATTTTGTGTAATTGTTTCTGGGGCTGCGAAGGAATAAATGGGACTGTGTTAGCTATGGGCATGACACACAATAGCAGTTTGTATGTGAAGGTAAGTAAGAAATTACTTACAATGCATTGATGGTCATTGCACTCTAACCTCAGCCTCCCATCAGCCCAGGAGGCTGGGATTCTATACCTTAAATTGACTATAGTTGTGATGGTACTCTTCCTGGGGGATCCCTGTGGCACATGATTCAGTGCTGTACTGAGGGTCTTCATACACCTTTTCCAGGAGCCTTTGTCTTTAATTTTGGTGTAATAGGTGGAAGAATATCTTATATTTCTCCATACACCATCTTTGTGCATGAAAGGTAGTGCTGCCATATCCTTCAGGTGCCATTACTTAATCTATGAGAACCTGCAGACAGAAATGGTAGACAATTCCCAGTCACACCCATTCTCAGGAATGCTAGCTGTCATGCAGTGTTGTCCAGTTTGTTTGTGCAATTAAAGGTGGGACAGCCTAATATATGTAATATATAACAATATCCACACTTTGTGGTTTGAAGTGTGAATCATGGCAGCCCAGTTTGTATATGCTACTAGCAAACTATGTACTAGAGTAACTGCATTTACAGTCTGTGTGCTGTGCTGCCCACATGTCCCCAGGTGTATGCATGATGTTCCATAGAGTTTAGCAGAGAATTTTGGCAAGTCTGCATAATTCAGAAATTGAGGAATTCATAAACCATTTTGTGTTGAGCTTTCATTTGCATAATTACCATGTCCAAACATCAGGATCTGTATGGCTTAAGCATGAAAGAAGGCACTCTGCTCTATCTTACTACATAAGAAAACATGAACAACAATTGTGGTTCATATTTTGACACTTGCCTCAAGCACAACAACTGATTTACCTTTAAAAGGCAAGTTACAACTTGTACTAATAACTGCCTTGTTAATTTACCACATATAAAGCTGTGACAAGACTTTCATGAGTTGCAGAACAACAGAGAAATGAGAGAAGTACTCCTATATTAAGTAATTACTGTTCAGAAGGATTGTAGATCCTAAAGAGCAACACATCCAACTGCACTTCCTCACTTCACCTGTATAAGTCATTTAACCTGGGCTTATAATACCTGTGTGTTAAACCAATTGACTATTGTATAACTTATAAGTCAGCAACATTTGTCAAACTGACTTTAAAACTGCCAGTTCACATTCATATTATGCAGGAGGGTTTCACAATTATAGCAGTTGTACTGTGGTAGGTATTTGGTCCTTGAGATTATGTGACTGGCATTAGCTGCACTACCTGGTTAGAGAAATATGAATGACAGACACAGAGACAGCATGTTGTATATGCAAAGAAGAGAATAATTTTAGAAAGACATTTGAAGGTCACTCACAGCCATGATGTTCCTACCAGTATTTTCCACACTTGCAGATCAATGTCTCAATGATTGACGACATAGAAATATACTAATGAGTCTGGTAACAAAAGGCAGGTTCTCAGATACAAAAAAATCTCCATGGTCAGTGGCTACTTGGCTTTGATGCTTCCAAATGGGCCTACCATACCTTTATCTGGAAAGTTCTGGTAGTGGATATTAATGTAGTCAGTGACCAGGACTGTACATATGCAATGGTCTGACAGAGGGTCAGCTACATGATTCATGCTACAAAACAGTGAGCTCATAACTTTCCTCTTTCAGAGATTTATATTGTTATTATAGTGTATGCAATATGGCAATTCTAAATGTCTCACAAAGACATGCAGCAGTGTGTAGTAGGTCACCTCTGATAAAGGCAGAGGAGTTTCTGCTATCTATTACAGACACTGACAAATTGGTCTCAAAGTGCAGTGCTGGATTCTGGGGCAGAGGTTGACTAAGCACCAAGGATAGCTACAGAAGATGGCCCAGGTACATATATCTCTTTTTCTGTAGCAGCATACATAAGTCCTCCACACCCATTTGTCCTTGTCTAGTTGTTAATATTGTCTGTTTGTGTCATACAGGAACATCATAAATTTTAACAGCAGAGACGTCTTTTCAAGATATTACTTTACACTGCATGGTGTTGTATGTCTACGATTTCTACATCTGATTTGTTATTATATGTCTAGGACTGGGCTTTATTTACACATATTGTTCACAGGTAGTTATGTATCTGGCATCACCACTGTAGAACAACTGTCATTGCCTGAGGTTGAAGGATCTGAAGCATCTGAGGATGATGGTGGGCATGAGTTGGTGCAATCTGTGAGTATGGTGCGTGTGTGTGTGTGTGTGTGTGTGTGTGTGTGTGTGTGTGTGTGTGTGTGTGTGTGTGTGTGTGTGTGTGTGTGCATGCAAGTGTGCGCACGAGCGATATGTGCATGTGTGTGTGTGTATATATGTGCACGCGCATGTGTGTGTGTGTGTGTGTGTGTGTGTGTGTGTGTGTGTGTGTGTGTGTGTGTGTGTATCTTTGTCTGTGTTCATGTGGGTGTGTGTGAGTGTGTGCACATGCACAAGTCCTGGCCACAGGGAATGTGACCACTACACCCCTATATATAGTCCATGGACATGGCCTCTATGATTACATCAAACAGAAGGCACATGCCACACAGGGAGAAACGTTTTCTTGGGATATCATCAGTCAGGAATGCATGCCTCCACATATAGGACACATATTGTGATCTGACATTAGCTCCACTGGGCATGGGGATAGGTACGAGGACACACACAAGGAGGAAAGTACTGGCTCTCAGTGGTGACATGGTTATCACCCCCCCCCCACTGAAGTTGGTATATCAGTAACCGCAACGCAGCATATGTCCATGACCATCGTGGGGGCACAGGGTAGTACCATGAGAGAGGTGGTCCAGCTGATGAAGTATGTGCACAATAACCTATGATAAGGCATAGGCAAAATGTGTGATTGTCTCAGTAGAATAATTCATATACTGGAACATGCCCTGTCTTCTCAAGGTCACTTGCTGAGTGTGAGGCATCAGTCACAACATTGTTCTACTGGTATATCTATGCATGGTGGCCATCATGGCTGTGGACAAGGCAGTAAACTCAAAAAGCGATTGGACAAAGAAGAAAAATAAATAAATACAATAAAAACTTCTTGTGCCAGGCCAGACTGAAAAGGTAGAACCTCTGTTGAACACTGTCATTTTTTATTCATAGCAAGAACTTCTTCAGGAAAACATTGCAATGATAAGCATGCAGTGTACAAGTCAATATATACTGTTTTAGGTACAATTAACTCCACCTGTAAAAAACGGATATGTCTTAGTTTCAGAAGAAAAACTACTACTAATGTGTGAACATCAACAAATGTCAATAAATAATAAATAATAAATAAATAAAAGGTAATAAAATTCAAACAAACCCAAAACAAGGCAGAACAAGTTTGAAAAACAAAGATTAAAGGCAGGAAGGTTAAAGGCAAGAATGTTACTTAGGGGTTACCTGAGCCAATGCAGTGCACATTTAACACTAAATGTTTCATTAAGCCCAGTGAAAGAATCAGCCCCAAGCAATAGTTGTCACTTCAGTTCACTTCCAGCAAGGCATCAATATCCCCATAAAAATTATCAAGTTGTTCGAGCACTATGAATTTAAACTTTTGGAAGTCTGTGCAGCATAAACTACACTTACGTAATGCACTTAGCAAGTTGTTGCAGATAGCTGCACAGTGCTCTTTTATTTTACTAGAAAGTTTTTGAGAGGTTTTTACCTGTGTAGAAACTATTGCAAGTGTCACAAACCCCAGCATAAACTACATTTGTGCTATGGCAATCAAAAACTCTGCAGTAAACTACTGTAAAATTACAGTGCTGGAAAACAAACTCTGAACCTATGCGAATATAATTACAAACAACACAAGAACCGCATGTGGTGCCATCCTCTATAGCTGCACAGAGAGTGGCAAATGTTACATGCATACGTCGAAATATAGGCAAGTATGCTGAGATCAAGTAGTTTACTACAGTGCATGCCAATGCGATTCAAAAGCATTTTGTGCAAATGAACGTCATTACGTTGAACACAAGTGGCACTTAAGACAACTCTTCAGAGTATTCCTTTCCTGCTAGCTTCAAAACTCATGAAATTAATTGAGATACTTTTCTAGATAATTTCGCTGGAGTTGTAGGTATGCTATACATATTCATAAATATCATGAATGCCGAGTGCCTCAGATTCCAAAGAAATCTGTAAGTGTATCTCAATTTATTAAGGTGTACTGCAATTATGCTCATCTTCCTTATACTACAATTCAGTGTGTATATATATATATATATATATATATATATATATATATATATATATATATATATATATATGCATGTATATATGCAGACATACAACTCATATGGTACTATGACTTCTGTTTCAGTATTTGTGTACAAACTTTTGATAATGATTTATAGTGAGGCATATTGCTTTTATACATATGATCCTAATAATTACATTAATATGTACATGGGTATATTTGTAGGTTTCTGGCTTGCAGATCGCAAGACATTTCCCCATGAGCAACTACACTGAAACAAAATGGCTGGAGCACCACTTCACTGTAGGGCAGCGTGGTCAAAAATCAGAAAGGCTATGGTGTTGAACGCCGATGAGTAAGTTGGTAAATTTGGTGATCCCTAACAAACACTACCTCGGCTGTAGTCTAACAGGAGAGACAGCCACATTAGAATAGTGATTCTCACACATAAATACAAAATAGCCTATCTCTTGTTTCACTGTGCTTCTTATATCCATGGTTATTACTATTCTAATGTGGCTGGCTCTACTGTTAGACTACAGCAGTGTATCATTCATTAGGGATCATCACATGTACCAATCTACTCGTCAGCATTCAGTGTTGTACTGTTTCCACTTTTTGACCACAGAGCTCTATGGTGAAGCGGTGCTGCGGCCATTTGGTTTTGCCATAGTAGCATATTGGGAAATGTCTCTTGATCTACATGCTGGAACCCCATTTTGTAAGCTTATGGAGTACTCCTTACAAACAAATAGTTAAGGCCTTCTTGTATACTACATTGCTAATCAGGTCTGTTTGTATTCTGGCAACCTGACATAGTTCATTCAAAGTTGCAAACATTCACATTTTTCCATATCTTTACAATGGTGTCCTGGATTACTACCTAGATATTCATGGTATACACAGATAGATATGGTAAATCACTGTGCAAATGTATGCTCTGTGTGTGTGTGTGTGTGTGTGTGTGTGTGTGTGTGTGTGTGTCTGTGTGTGTGTGTGTGTGTGTGTGTGTGTGTGTGTGTGTCTGTGTGTGTGTGTGTGTGTGTGTGTGTGTGTGTGTGTGTGTGTGTGTGTGTGTGTGTGTGTGTATGTGCATGCAAAGTATTTTGTTACACATTACCCATTCAGTGCAGGTCTACTGCCTGTAATGTCTGTTATTACTGTATGTCATGAGTAGGACCAAGTGACCTGATACACTCCTGACTGACACTATATTCTTTACTAAATGAATACTTGCAGAATTTGAATACTTCTGGTGTAGTGGTTCGAGTGAAGGTTTTGCAGGGAGTAGGCAATCGTAGTTGCAGGTTTTACCCCCATATATTCTATTTGTATGAGAAACCATGCATGCAAGATCCATATAGTATTCCATACATGTTCAAACATTCTTATTACCCTGCTAATCTTAAGTTGTGTGTTCTCATAGTTTTGCTTTATCATGTTTTTCCACATGCAGTTATTTCTATGGTTGTAGCAGCAACTGTTGATGCAATGTGTAGCAGCCAAATATACGCTTGCTTTAAGTGCTGTGGAATTTCTGCCTGAAACGCTGTATGTATCCCTTGTCTTGGATGTACCCTGCATGACACATGCCAAATATGATGTCTATACATGTCAGCCTTTGCCTTTACACAATGCACAACTTAAATGATTGCATCATTTCAGACACATCATGCTGGTGCTGTGTCATTTGAGTTATGTCTTTCTTTCAAACCTCAGTTTTGCTACCATATCCACATGCTGTAGTTAGCAACAGCCAACCTCCTACACATAATGTGCTAAAATCCATGCCCTACATTCCACCTATGCAAGTGGTATTGACCACATGCAGGATGTATACATATAAGTATGTCCACATTATATCTGTCCTACATTGTAATGGCCCTGAGACTAATACTCCTCATAATTTCTGTGTAACTGTTACAACACAGTATGTGTATGCTGCAGCAAGACGCAGTTCAGATACTTGTATATGAAGCATGATGTTCCCCATGTATAAGTGATAGATGGATTGCTGTGGTTGTTCTATGTGGTATTGGTCTGCAGTCACAGATAGGGTACGCATCACCTGTTTATCTGTGTGTGTGTGTGTGTGTGTGTGTGTGTGTGTGTGTGTGTGTGTGTGTGTGTGTGTGTGTGTGTGTGCGTGTGTGTGTGTTCATCTGGTGTGTCATGATTCAAAGATCTGAGCTGGATGATGCTGTGTGTTCTGAGCCCTCATACATGGCAGTAGCCTACCTCAGCTATGCCTGGATATTCATCACCAAAAGGGAGGTTTGATAGAAATATGGGTGTAATCAATTGCACCAAGGGCATGGGTGAAGTTGGCAATGGAATAGAACCATTCCATGTCAGCCTACTGCTCTCTTTATGTTACAGGAAACTCATCCACTTTGCTGCACATGACTGCCAGAAACTATCTTAGGATATGACTTGTTGCTGTCTTGGCCACTCCTATAGTATCACCTGTGTGGAATATCCCAGAGGCCAGCATACCAAAGCTCAGACACACCTTTGACCCTACTAAGACTAGGTTATCCTGCAGGCTGTGTGAAGACACATGAGGTAAACACATTGCACACAGACACACACTGCTCCTGTCTAATATGTATCGGTCTATTATTAATTGATCAGAGAGCTAACTTAACTGTAGCCTGGTTCACCACCATGCCAGCTGTATTTGGATATAAGGATGCATTACCAGATCATCATCTTATACAGCCTGTAAAACCCTTGCCTGCTGGAGTGCATTGTCAGCATAAGACATTCTGTCAGCTATTTCTGTGAAACTTGCAACTAGATTTTGAAATATTGCTTGTAATTTGTAAATCCCAAATCAAGCATATGTGACATCTGCTGAATGCAAAGCATTTGTGCAATAATTGATCATACTTTATTGTCATCAGGTGCATACATCTGTCTTTTTGGCTCAGGAGCAAGTGTGCTTAATCACCAATTAGCATATAAAATAAAATAATTTCATTAAAATATAGTGTGATGTATGGTAAACCCTTTAGCATCTTTCAAGACTTCATTAATAACTTGCATTTTAAAGGAAATTCCTATGCAGTTTCAGAATGAATATCTTGCTTAAGAGGAAAGATGTTTGTCTTGCATGGCTAGACCTGCTTATTTTGTGGCTGTCAGTAATGAAATGGAAGGGTGTTCAAATGCCCTGCACAAGCTGAAGAAGTACTACTAGAGTTAGTAGTAAGAGAGTTCCTGAGACTAATATCCCACAGAGAGGCTAATTGATGTGAAAGAAAACAATCACAACAGAATGAACAGAAAACAGGAAAATATGGGATATTAATATTGCATGCAATTTCACCCAACTGAGTAAAAAGAGCAAAAGGGAAATGCAAAATATTTAACCCACAAGAAAGTTATAATACATGTCTTACAGATGTGTGCCAAGACACTCATATATGGAATACAATTAGTGATTTTACTAAAGACACATTTACAATCTCTTCTTCATATTATGGGTTGTCATAGCCTATATCTTTCCATTTGTGGTGAGTGGAGAGAGAACGCATACATTCCAAGGCAGAAAAGGGCACTGTTCTGGAGAAAAATATATACTTTTTTACTTCATATGAAATGCCATCTCTGTGCTGAAATACTGTAATCATGTCTTGCATTGTCTAATTGAAGCAGCTATGCACCCACTTCCTAAATATGTGAAATATACTGAATTATGATCATCTGCACTTTGTGATGGCTTTATGGGCCTATAGAGAGTCTCTGCCAATTCAGCATTGTATTAGTGAAACAATCTTAACTGCTCATATTAATTTTTTTGATCAACATAATTAGAAATTCAGTTACAAATTACAGTAATATTGTGCTTTTACTTGGAAAAATAATGTGCCTTATAAGAAAAAGAAGCATGTGTTAGTTTGTTGTAAATTATGTCTAGTGAATAATAACAATGTATCAAATTCTGATCTATAAAAACCTTAAAAGATGAGCTGTTTAATTATGAATGTTTTTTGTAAGTGCGTGACATTTACAGGTTGGTGTTTTTTTGTGCTATAGGTTTAATAGGTTAATATTGGGATAATTCAATCTTAGCCAGTATTCTGAGATCAGAATTAAACCTTGTACCTTGTGTGTATAAGGTTAAGATTTTAACCATTGTGCCAAAGCCCCTTTTTTAAATTAAGTTTATAGACTTTTATCAATATCTCAGCAATCCACAAAAGAAATAATGTATATGAAAAACATTTATTCTGAAAACCTAATTTGTCTTGGTAAATTACTGAAAACACTGGTGATACCAAAGTAAAAACCACCTAGACTTTATTCAAATAAAACACATAACTGACTAAGCACTTTCACCCGTGTAGGGCATCTTCAGACTTTATTTGAATAAAGTCTAGGTGATTTTTCTTTGGTATCACCAGTGTTTTCATAATTTACCAGTTATTCATCATGGTTTGGACATTCAGTATCCTAATTTGTCTTGGCTTCATTTCTTTTAATAAATACCACACAGTTCAATCTGCCAATGAAAAAGACTTTTCTAGAACCATGATGTTTTAATACAATAGAAATATGCACATTAAGGAGATTTTTATAAATAATGAATCCTTTATTTTGGTACCTATGGGTTATTTGGTAAACTTGGCGATGTGCCAAGGTTTACTTACAAAAAAAGGAAGCAAATGTAAGTCTTGTTTGAGATTAACAATAATGATGAGGAAATTTTCAATAGGGGTAGGTACAGCTGTGGATCCTGCAACCGCTGTAAGGTCAATTTAGACATGCAGAACTTTAATGTGGCAGGATAGCAACATAGTATTGGCCTCAATGGTCATTTTGACTGTAGTGTCAAATGGTAGTATATTTGGTGCAGAGCTCCTTTTTTCCCTGTTTTAATTGGATGGCACTGATCAAATGTTAAGAAAAAGAATTTATCAACATCTATAAACTGTACAAAAGTGATTTAACCAATGGCAATGCAATGCAAGCACTGCAAGGATTGCATGTAATATAAAAAGTCTTTATTTTTTTGTTTTGAAAAAGGTAGTTCTAGATTTAAAAGGGGGGGAATGGGGATTCCAGGGTTAAAGCCAGGGAGCTTCATTGGCAGATTAAACTGATGTCTCTAACCCCACCAGGTATAAATTATAAGATTTCATTAAATCGACTATTAACACTTAAAAATGCTAAATTATGAGTTTTACTACTTTTTATTACTTTTATACAAAACTTGCATTTTTGACATGAAGATAACATATTTTAACAGATTTTTTTTTTATAATTTTGCTATAATATATTTATGTGTTGTGTTCTGTGAATTGAAAGGAAATATTTGTGGATTCATGTAATTAACTTTTTGGTCACATAGTGGCAGTGGACAATTTTGTGAAAGGAAATGGTGAATCAAGTCAATGGTTAATCTGATGAATTCTGATCACCTGTTTGGACAAGTATTTGACTATTTCAAATATATTACATACCACTACATTAGGCACAAAATGTACAAGAGAAATGTTATTAAATGGAAGTATTTTTTTTTTCATTTCATTATCTGTCTCTCTCTCATATAACCTCTTGGTGAAGTATTCTTTTCTCCTCTTCTCTCTTTTTGCCTTTATTCTATAATTTTTCTAGTGTTATTCTTTTTATGTGTCATTCTTGTTGGAAAAGGAAATACAACAATTACCAGATTCAATAAACATCCAAAATAAGATGTTCGGTCTTAAAACACTGTTTGTACAATATATAGGCAAGGAAGAATACTGAAATAATTTATTGGTCTTCCTTATTTGTGTGTGGGTCTGTTATGCTTTTAATTTGTTTCAACTTTAACAACATTATTTGAGATGATTAAATCACCACCTAATAAAATTTCCAGCCTTCAGATTGAAAATTACTCAGCAACATATCCCACAACCTCTTTGCACAAAAAATCTGGACAACTCCTGACATACTAGAGAGAAAAGGCCCAAACATAGGGACAGATTTTTACATATTGCTTTTCTAAACTTAGAAAGTTGCTAGAATAGCAGGATTTTTGATAGCATACATTTTCTGAAAGATGTGAAATATGCAACTCAAATGTACCTCATTATTTAGTGACTTTTATCCTCAGACAATCCCAGTGATTTGCCAGAAAACCACACATATTATGAGAAACATACCAAAAATATTAGGTGACAATTTGAACAGTTGAGAAATATGCTCCACACCATTTTTTGCAAATATCACACTTTTTTCTGTAAAATATTTTATTGTACACATTGCCTGTGCATAAACATTTATCTGTTTGTGATATTTTGCAAAACTCATTACATAAAAGGTACTGTAAGAAGGAGAATGAGGATATATATTTGAATATAAACCGATAGCTTATTCCTATGACACAGCTGTCACTTCAACACCAAAGTCCAGTGCAATAATTACCTTAGTGCTGCTGCTACTGAAACCATCCAAGGTAAGTCACCTAAACCCATCTACCGTCAGTGATGAACAAGACTCCAGGATACTTAAACCCATTCCTTTTGACATAGATGGCATTTGCTGCACCTTGTATTTAATTTTCAGTTATGCTCTAAATGTTGACACTATAATTTGTTTTGTAAAAAAGGAACGACTTAATGTTTGTTTTTCACTTACTTGTTTGATTTTTTTTTTTATGTTATTGCCTTAACCAAGAAAATTGAAAGCTTCAGAAAATGAGCTACATACATAGTCAATGTGTTATCGATAATCAGAACAAGTTATTTTTAGAATGTTAATTAACTTCTTACTTTATGACCATTACATATCTTGCTTCTCAATGTAGTACGTTTCAGCTTCAGAAGATAGTTCACAAAATATGCATCAGGACCGACGACCAGAATTAGCATGGAAATCTAATACTCTATACTCTAATTTAGACAGTGAGGCATTACAGGTTCAGTTCATCAAGATCTAACTGCAGGAGTTTGCAGCTCCAAGAGCATGTTAGTAACTGAGAAAGGCGCAATATTTTTTTTATATGTGAAAAGGTCTAGTTCAATAATACACTTTATAAGGAGATCATTTCAAACTTCACTGGGTTATTGCAATTGCAAGAAAAAAGATATTATATTAACTTAGCAAAATGTTCCAAAAGAGGATCTCAGCTACAAAATCCTTACTGAATGGTACAAACTTATTTTCTGATGTTTAATGAGATCAGTCAAAGGATAAAGTGCTTCTTAAGTACAACAGGCAAAAGCTCTATAAAAACACAAGAAGCAGCACCATAAAAAGCGAAGGAGGCCATTTATTTCACCATACAGAACAAAAAATTATAAAAGCAAAGTGAGCGCTTTTGCGTTCAAATGAACGCTTCTTCAGACATTTTTGGTGGTTGATAAGTCTGAAGAAGCGCTCATTTGAATGTGAAAGTGTTCACTTTGCTTTTATTATGTTTTGTTCTTGTGTTTTTATCTAGCAAACTTATTTTTATAATTTACATTTTTAACACCCATTGAAACTTGCCTATCTTTAATAACTCAAGCGTGGTATAAAACACCATCCATCCTGTCTTAAGAATACCCGCTGAACCCTTCCCATCTTAATGTTTTAGAAGTTGACAGAAAAGCAATAGCATGACTGTCCATCACTGTCATACTGGCTTGCCTGGTATGTTCATTACCTTGTCTTTTTATACTTCCAAGTAATTTTCCAAAACTAAATGCCTTCCCAATGCAACCAAACTGTGGGAGTGAAAAATAAGGGACCCTTCTTCTCAACCTTTGGAATCAACTTCTGTCAAACAGTTCCCATTGGGATATTTACAATTCTCAAAGCTTGAAACTAAGGATCTCATTGACTGCAACCTACTGGGATGAAGGGAATGAAGTGGAGAGCTTATAACCACAGTGAGACAAAACAAAGTTATAACTACTTACACATTTCTCACAAAAAACAAACCATAGTAATGTGAGATACACATTAATAAGTAGCAGGGACAGGAATCAAGGTCATCTCTCTCTCTCTCTCTGTCTGCAAAAGTCACCGGTCATATCACTGAATGAAAGCCCTGCAGATAGATAAGCATTTATTTGAAGTACCCACACCTCCCCCAGGATTCAATAAAATCTGTGAAGGCTCTGTGTAGAGCCTACATGGAATGTGCCCATGTATATGGCTACTGTTCCCCCTTGGTAGCAAGCCATGCATATTAATTATGGCGCGCTGCTGAGGAAGAACATAGTAACAGCAATATTGAATCCATGTAGGCAGAAGTTTTGAGGCTGGTCAGATGTTATGTACATGGTGAAGCTCCCTGTAATGTTCCCTGCTGCTGTTGAAATGTGCTGTGAATGTTTGTGTTGCAAATGTCTATTTTTTTTTTTAATTATTTTATTTTTTTATTTAATATCCATTTGTGCGGCATGGCACGGAGTACAGCAATGCCAAGCTGCACTTACACAATAGACAGATGACACCTGCCATACATCTAAAAATAGAAACAGATGTAATTAAATCTGTTTTTTTTTTTTAGAGCTGTATTCATTGCAGGTCTGTTCTAATGTCACTGCAGTTAAGTGTAAAACTGCAATAGCTGTAGAATGCAAAAGTAATGTCCTGAAAAATGTATTGCTCAACAGTTCAAGGCTGTCTCCAGGCCACTGTCAGTCACATAATGCTCTCCTTTCTTCCCAATCCAGGAACAAAAGGTATATGGGTGAGGTAGCCCACTTTATGGGCAGATATTGTATGTAGACTTCACAGATAATAAACAACAGTACCAATAAAGTGTTAAGCAGCATTGTGGTTTCCTATATAAATCTATCTTAATATTTGCAATAGGGCTGTATTCATTACAAGTCTGTTCTAAGTTGCTGCAGTCAATTGTTATATTACTTACAGATGTTCCCTGCAGTCACATTTTTTGGGTTTTACTACCATGCCTGCCAACTAAGGCATGATGGCTGTCTAGTTTACTTAATGTACACAAACATAACGCTCAACTGTCATGATTTTTCGTAATTGAATTGCAACTGCTTAATCTTTCTATTCCATGATAACCAGATAAATGATTACCTAAAATGCAATATATGGTCAAATACATTTACAGAACATCTTGGTAGTTATATAAGTCAACATTATGTGAAACTGTTCCATGTAGTTATATAACTGCATTTGTTACTGCTTGGCCAATATTGTCCCATGCTAGCACCTTGAGTGGTATGTCCATGCTAAATCAGCTACAGAGGAATTGTAGTCACTGCTCTGACAACTGACACTGTACACCTGTAGAAGTATGTAGTAATACTCTGTGTAGTAATATTACCTGCTAGGTAACTAATGACATATTTTTCTCTCTCTCTTCCCACACTTTATCTTCTTTAATTTATGATTCTTCTTTATTATTATGATTTTAAATTAACATATTTTGCTAAGCTAACTGTTTTGTTGGTCTTATGGTTTAATTCATACTGGCCTGATGTTAACATACTTACTGTTATGTTACTGAATGTTGTGTTATACATAATATACCTTAATATGTATTTGGATTAATAAATGTTATGTTCCATTCTGTTAATACTATCATTGGTTTGGTTATTACTAACCTTAGCTTATTGTTATAACTACTTTACTACAGTGCATCAAGGTCAGCCAGTTCCTCGTGATCCACCTACCTAGTCTCCCCTGGGCATGGCACCGGGTTCCTGCACATCCAGAACCCTGTGCTGCCCCTGCACTACTTGTGGTATTTGGTAGTTCTGCACCATGGTATGAGGCCTGGCCTCCTTCTGGGAGTGATGGCTGAGGGGGAGTTGTCACCATGACAAACTACCAGGTTTGGTGCATGGGATCATTATGCATGGGATTGAAAACCCCTGCATCAGATGGAGAGAATGCTGGCCACCTGGGAGGGGCAGGCTCACCCCGGAGCCCAGCCTCCACCACTGCCACCCTCAGAGCAGTGATGGAGAAGTGCTGACAGTTCCATGGGTGGGGATGTTAGTCATGCTGCAACCTTGTGGAGGCACATTGGACTGAGATTCCATAAAACCCTCCCCATCCAAGGTGGTCACCCCCCTTCATGTCACACACCACCCCTGTCTGCTGTCTTGTCTGTTTGCAAAAGCTTTCTCACCAACCCAACTTATCTCCCCAACATGTACCTATGTCCCTTCTCCTACATTCCACTCTCACCTTAAAAAAAATAATGGGCACCTGTCCCCCCAAAAAATATCGTCCCATACATAACTGTCCATGTCACACGTGTGCCCACTGAACACACATAATTTGGTCCAATTGGCTTAACAATGCAATTATGTTGTCCTCACCCCTCTCTCTGGGGGTTAGAGTTCAAAGTCATGTACAAATTCTGTCAAAGTGCACAGTTGCTGCTGTGCAAGAAATGGACAGCTATGGTTCTTTCCTACACCCTTCCTGCACATCCCTACATGCCTTTCACTATGTTTTTCTCAATGCCTGCACCCAATTTCACCACCTTCATATCTCCCCATTTTTCTTTTCTTTATATATTTTAGTGCGATGTCACTTAGCTCAGCAAAATGGAGCTATACTGATATATGTGTTTTAAATGATGATAAACATGTACATAATAAACACCTGCCCCAATTTTTGAACCCAAGAGCATCACACCTGTAGACCACTGCATTAACTTGCCACTCCACACACCTATTAATTAAAACAAGTGGTTTAAGCAAAACATAGTAATTGCTAGTTACACTCATTAAGCGTGTTTAAGCAGAGCTGCACATCATGTCACATCATACAAACTTGCTGAAAGACTAATGGAAAAATTGTTAGTATACTTGGAGTCTGGTGCAATAGTACACCACTAGAAAGCCAAACACAGAATAATGGATGCAAGTGAGGTCTCTAATAGCAGGTAAATGTCCCCTTTTATCAGTAACATTTAGAAATACACCTGCTAAGGCATTATTGACAAAATACATGTTCAATTGTGACACTGGTGCAGAAATACATCCATATAAAGCCATGCACATAATGATGACTGTAAAAAAGTATGTTATAGCCTGCATGTGTGTACTTATACCTTGCAAATACACCTGCTGCAACAGTGACTCTGCAGCTCAGTCTGTTAAAGGCCTTATAAACAGTACATTTTGACACACATACAGTCCTGTGTTGAAACCCGGTGGTGTGTAGCAATTTAATTACATTATTGTGAAGCCAACAATTAATGACTGAGTCATGCACTCTTCAACCACACAATGCATTACAAATTAAATGTTTGCTTTTCACTTTTAGAAGTCACAGGCCTGCAGATTGGAACAAACTTCACAGATCCCAATAGCAAAACTATAAGTGCATAAAGTGTCACATCATGCATTAATATGCATTCACAGAAGATTTTAACTCAGGTAATGCAAATGAGGCCTACTAATATCACAGTGCAGTATACAATTATTTCAAACACACAGTGCAGATAAGCACAGCTGCATAACCAACAGACATATAAAGCCCCTGCTTGTAACAAGGATTGCCAGTATACTCACTCCAAATGAGTGCCAGTCTGTAACAAGTGGCCTGGCAGTTGCCCAAATGGTGGACATAATGTTATATTTATCCCCTATGTTGCTCAGGGACACAACAAACATGTTGTCTAGTACTTTGTTAATTATACCATTGCCTAACATACTTACATTAAACACATGCCTTAATTGTAGTGGAATCGGTACCCTCACTCTGGCTCTGCATCTACAACAAGGTTGACACAGCTCTCACAGTTACTCCTACAGCTTGTTGTCCTCCAAAGTGTTCAGACTCTGCCTATGCCTATTACCTGCAGCAGCAGCTGCAGCCTGTAGCACATGCACCTCTATGTAAAAGTAGCTTTTACAGACCTACCCTCTGTAATGAAGTAGTCTCCTCACTCCAGTAATGCCCATCATAACATATCAGAAAGGGCTTCTAATACATATGAAGGCCTTATATCTTGTACAGTGGTTGCACGTCTTTGGCTGATGATAGTGCAAATAAGCTGTGTTGGCTGCAATTAGCATTTCAGAACCACAGGTTGGTTAAGAGGCAATCACCTGCTAATGAGAAGCATGTTAAAAGGCAAACTTGCTGGCTATGGGGAATCATTCTGTATGAGACTTTCTGCACACAGAACATGCAGTTGCAAAAACTTAAATATCACCACATATCATTAGAGGAGTTTTGCACTCGAGCAGATATGCAACCTTTATGTTTACAACACAATGAAGATGTGTGAATATAGTTACCGGGAAAAGGGATTACAGCATTAAGCATTTCTTAGAACTGTGATAATGACATGTCAGTGATCTCCAGATTTGTTATATCTACAGAGGACGTACAATGCATCAAAAATGGACTGTTTTTATCAATGTGGCACACTGTTCTTGTGGGACTGTCCCTTTATAGTGGTTGTAATAGCACAATGCTATGTGGCACTGTTGTTTTCACATGTTATCATGGGGTCTGCTACAGCAATATATGTAATGGGACACAGGAATTGCTGACTATTGCTAGTATCTTAGTTGTGCACACATGCTTAGGATGTTTGCACACTGTAGAATATGATGTGTGATCAAGCAGTAGATATTGCCAGCCATTTCTTTCTTGCTGTATCTCTACATAGTGTGCTTCCACATATGTGATCCTGATATGTTCTCATTCAGTTGTCTTTCAGGAAATATGTACCCAAGATGCCGTTCACCTTTCACGGATGCAGAGAATGATATTATACACGAAGACCTGTGGCAACACCATGAACTCCTACTGTCCAGGGGGAGGCAAAGCAGAGAACAGTGGGCAGCATTATGGGCTGACCTTGTTCATGATGTGAGTGCCACAGGTCATCAGAGCAGGACATATGAGCAGGTTCAACACAACGCAATGGACATGATCAATGGTGCACATAGAACAGCAGCAGATGTAGCCAGGATCTTGGTGTCACTGGTGAAGGGCTTGCAGTGGAACAATCACTCGCAGCCACTAAGGAATTCCTAGTGAAACTAGGCACACATGACAACTCCTAGTCATCCATCACACCATACATCGTAGATTTGGGTGCCACAGTTTCCACAGCAGACGAGTTTGCAGGTAAGCTTAGTTTGATCACTATTGCAATACTGTAGCATTCAGTGTATCAGGGTGTACATACTCTTATGTGGGTGTCAGGTCTGTGTTTGTTGTGGGGGGTTAACTGTAGTTTGACTCTCATAATAGAACGTGCTGGAGGGACAGATTCATCACCCAGAGACTCCCTATGCTGTGGAACAAAATCCCGATACATGTGAGGCAGAGCACCTCGCTGGCCTTGTTCAAGAGGAATCTTGACCAATGGATGGTGGATCGCAGGTATACCCCAGGGATTACTTCAGTGTCACTGCTTGACAGAGGCACAGCAAAATAATAGGCATAGTTTTATTCAAAATAAATGGGTGGCGAAAGCCAAATAACTATGGGCTAGGCTTATAAATGCCCTTGGGCAGATAGCCTAGTATGAACCTATGAACCTATGAACCTATGAACCTATGCTTAGATGTTGATCGATATAACAATTAACACAGTAGCTACTGTAAATGTGGGATATATGGACGTATTACCTTGCTGTGGTGCAACATGTGGTCATACTGACATTACATCTCCCTCAACATTTCATAGGTCCATCAGGTATCAGACAAGGCCATGATCCTGCTCCTGGTAAGCACGACACTGTTTAGTTATAGATCTAGGTTAACAGCAATGTAATCCCTAAAGTGTCATCCCAGGCCTGCTGCCTGGATTGGTGTACTGCCGGCATGATTGGCAACTACACAGGTATTTTCTGACTGTATACATATTAGAGTCATACTTATGCCTTGTAGGTGTGACTACACTGATGGATGTGACAGTACTGTCAGGACATTGCAGATTGTCATAGTTGTCAACTGTGCAGAGTCTTTGCAAATGTCAACAGTGTACTCACTGTTGCTGATGAGATTGCTGTGTAAAGATCTTTTATTTACAAGTAGCTACAGCTGTTTGTGGTAAAAGTAATGTCCTCTTGTCATACTATATGAGGTTGGTATTTCAACAGGTCTGTAATAGCGCCAGCAGCATATAGAGGTGCACATATATTGCAGTGTAGTACTGCAGAGCATAATAGTGCAGGTATTAATGTACTGCTTTTTCCTTTCTCATTACAGGTGACTGGGAGGGTTAGTCTCTGTCCCCTACTTAACCTGATGTCAGTGTCTCTTCAGACTCTGATGATGGTGGTGGCCACAGTGAGGCACAGACGGGGGTTTCAGGGGCTGAATTTGTCCCAGAGGTTGACATCATTCTTCTGCCCTCATTGTCACCACACACAGTCAGTATGGTTACACATACCCAGTCCCTGGAGGCCACATATACTGAGCAGTCAAAGGGTGGGGACATTGAAAAGTGTGGCAACTATGGCTCCAGTGAATGTAGAAACTGACCATAGCTAAAGAGCTAGTGAGGTTCCACACAGGCAGATTGATAAGGGTGCTTTTAGGAGACCTGCTGGCTTCCACCACCTGTTGCAGGTGTCACATCATAGGTCACTTGCCATACATTTCAGGCTACCATAGACTGGCAGGCATGTTCTGAAAGGAACTCCAGACATATGCTCAGGGTTATGGATACAGCACAATCTGATGTCACAATGTCGTTACGTTAGTAACACCTCTTTTGTGACATTAAAACATTTAAATAAAACATTTTGGGCACAGAAGTATTTCAACTGTCATAGTGATTACGTGGTATACATTGCAACTTGCGTAACATGTGACAGTTATTATATAGGTAAAACTAAGAGAGTGTTAAAACGTAGGATTTATGAGCATACTTTAGCTATCAAAAATAAAGATAGAAATAATTCTCTAGCAAGACATTCCCAGGTATGTTCAGATTTCAAAAAGTTTGAATTTTTCGTCCTAGATTTTGTTGAGAAGGGCTTATTGTTAGGAGACAGAAATAACAAGTTAGAACAGAAAGAGACATTATGGCAGTTGTATTTAGGAGCGGATGAACCACCAGGTTTGAATGAAGCAATAAACATAAAATGTTTCTTGACACAGAGGTAATTAATTTATTATAGTTTTTATATGTAAATATATGAAACATCGATTTTACAACATCAAAGTTCATTATTATAGATCATCATGTCGGTAGAGGATATATGTCAGATGTTATAGGTATGGATGGAAAACAAGTAAATAGATAATGATTTGTACCTATATTTATTTGTACACAAAGACACCTACATGTACATGTATCAACAAATTTTTAACATTCTGTCTTGCTTAAGATGGAATAAGGACACTTATGATTCACTTCAAAAATTTCCGTATGAGAAAGTAAAGAATATAATAATGGATTCATATTTGTGATGAAGGTCATAATTGTCATGTATTAGTTAATTTTTTATTTTTTAAAAAAAGTAGTGGAATACAAATACAGATATGCATGTCATTACACACATATATATTTTTTTATTAAATTTATTTTCATTATATATTACATATATATTTCATTACAATTTTTTTGCAGAGACGTTTGAAAATTAGTAATTAATTCATATACATATATACAGAAAAGTTTTTTAACAATTTTCACCATCAAGATATATTTTATAAATGAACACTTAGACAAAGATGAAATATCGTTTTATAAAATAATGTGTGGTTTAACTAAGTGTATATATAAGTATGTATGTTTGTCAAATGTGAAATTGAGAGTTTGAACAACAACATTTATTAGAAAGTAAATGACAAATTATTTTTTTAAAAAGTATAAATATACATCATTTCCTGTCTTTTGGTATAAAAACGGGAGTATGAGAGATCTCCCGTTTTTTCTGAAGAAGTTCACGTTTGGAATAAAAAGTGAAAGAAAGCGCTAAAAATATCCATTTGACTGTGTGGTTTCCTTCAAGTTTGTTGGTTGCTGATAATCTTCTTGCTGTTCAAAAGTTCATTCGGTTTGGTCCGACGTTGTTTGTAATTTTGGAGATCAATGACATGTCATCATTACAGTTCTAAGAAAGGCTTAATGCTGCAATCCCCATTCCCCCTAAGTATATTCACACATATGCATCATTTTCTAAACAAAAAGGTTGCATACCTGATAGAGTGTAATACTCTTCTGTTGATGTGTGCAGATATATAAAGTTTTTGGCAACGCGTTTACTGTCTGAAGAAAGTCTCATATTGACTGGTGCCCCTAGCCAGCTGCTTACTTTTTCAACATGATTCTCATTACCGTGTGATTGGCTTTTAACCAATCTGTTGTTCTGAAATGCTAATTGCAGCCAACACAGCTGATTTGCAGTATAATCAGCTAATGACCACAACCACTGAACAAGATATAAGGCCTTGATGTAGATTAGAAGCCCTTCTTAATATGTTGTGCTGGACATTCTTGGTGTCAAGATACTACATCATCACAGACGGTATGTTTGTAGCAGCTACATTTACATACAGATGCATGTGCTACAAACTGCAGTTGATGCTACAAGCAATAGGCATAGGCAGAGAGTGTGAACATTTTGGAGGACAACAAGCTGTAAGAGTAACTGTGGGAGCTCTGGCAGCCTTGTTGTAGAGGCAGGGCCAGAGTGAGGGTACGCATTCCACTTCAAATTAAGGCATGTGTTTAAGGTAAGTATGTTAGGCAATGGTACCACTAACAGAGTACTAGAAAACATGTTTGTTGTGTCCTTGAGCAACATAGGGAGTAAATGTACCATTATGTCAACCATTTGCGCAGCTGTCAAGCCATGTGTTACATTATGGTAGTCATTTGGAACGTGTGCTGGTAGTCCTTGTTACTAGCAGGACCTCCATATGTGTATGTTAGTTGTGCAGCTGTACTAATTTGTAATATCATTATGACATGATTGTGTGCTGCACTCTGATATTAGTGGGCCTCATTTGCATTACCTAACTTAAAATCCTCTGTCAATGCATATTATTCATGTCCTGACACTTTATGCACTTATAGTGCTGCTATAGGGATATGTCAAGTATGTTCCTATCTGCAGGCATGTGATGCATTTTTTCATTTGAAATGCATTGTGTGGATAAAGAGTGCATGACTCAGTCATTCACTGATGGCTTCACAATAATGTAATTTAAATGCTTCACACCACTGGATTTAATCCCAGGACTATGTGTGGCAAAGCTTATTGTAAGCAAAGCATTTAACAGACTGACCTACTGAGTCACTGTTACAGCTTGTGTATTTGTGAATGTATAAGTGCACACATACAATCTGTGACATACCTCCATTATATCCATTATTATTAGCCTGGCTTTACAGAGATGTATTTCCCCACCAGAGTTCCAGCTGAACATGTATTTTGCCATTATTGCTTTAGCAGGTGTACTTGTACATGCTACTTTTAAAAGTGCCCATTTACCTGCTACTGCAGACCTCAGTTACAGCCATTAGTCTTTGTCTGGCTTTCTAGTGGTGTAGTCCTGTACCAAACTGAAAATTACACTTCCAGTTTTTCCATTACTTTTTCAGCAATTTTGCATGACATGGTGTGATGGGCAGCTCTGCTTGCTCACATGTAACGTCAACTTGCAATTATTATGTTTTGCTTAAACCACCTGTTTTATTTAACAGCTGTGTGGCATGGCAGGTTACTGCGGTGGTTTGCAGGTGGGATGGCCTCAGGTTTGAAATAGAGGACAGGTGTTCATTTTGTACATGTTTTTTATCATTTAAAACACATATATCAATATAGCTCCATTTAGCTGAGCTAAGCAGTGCTACACGATGCACCACATCATACAGCATTGCGCAAAAAATCTTTAAAGAAAGGAAGAAAAGGGGAGATAGGACAGTGATGAGATGATGAGATGGGGTGCAACCAGGGGGAAAATCACAGTGAAAGACAGGTAGGTACGTGCAAAAAGGCTGTAGGGAAGAACCATAGTTATCCATTTCTTGTACAGCAACAACTCTGCACTTTGACAGGATTTGTAGATGAATTAGGAGTGTTACCCCCAGAGAGAGGGGTAAGGACAACATAACTGCATTGTCAAGCCAACTGGACAAAATTACATGTGTCCAGTGGACACGTGTGTGAAATGGAGAGCTATGCATGAGACAATATTTTTTTTTCTGAGACAGGTACCCATTTTTTTTTTTTGGGTGAGAGTGGAATGTTGAGGAAGGGACATAGGTATGTTTGGGGGAGGTAAGTTGGGAAGGTGAGGATGCTTTTGCAGACAGAAATGACAGCAGATAGGGGTGGTGTGTGATACAAGAGGGGGAGAACGCCTTGGATGGGGAGGGTGTTGTGGAATCTCAGTCTCAGGTACCTCCAGAAGGTATGCCTTGCAGCATGACTCAAGTCCTTACCCATGGAAATGTTGGCACTGCTCCTTCACTGCTCCTGGGGTGGCACTGCTGGAAGCTGGGCTCCGGGGCGAGGCTGCCTCACCGGGGTGGCCAGCATGCCCTCCATCCTGTGCAGGAGGCATTCAAAACCATGAAACACAATCCTGTGCACCAATCCTGGCAGTTCATTGCAGGTGACAACACCCTTCCACCATACTCCCAGAGGGGAGTGAGCCCTGTCCTGTGGGGCAGGACTACCCAAAGCTGCAAGTAGTGCAAGTGCAGCAGAGGGGGGAACTGCCAGGCTGGGTCCTAGACATGCTGAGTTCTGGTGCCATGGCTGAAGGAGCCAAGGTAGGTGGAACACCTGGAACTGGCCTGCCTTGTTGCTCTGTAGTAAATTAGTTATAACAATAGGTTAAGGTTAGTAATTACCAAACCAATGTTAATATTGAATAATCCAAATACATGTTAAGGTATTTTATGTGGAAGACAATATTAAATAACACAACCATATCTCTCAACTGTGCAGATTTTCACAAAATGTCCAAATTTTTTTCCGGATATTTTGGACAATTTTTTATAAAACTGTGGTTTTCTACAAATTAGTGGCAACTCATTAAGGACTGAAGTTAGAAAATAATGACAGACATTTGAGTTTCAGACTTGATACCATCAGAAAATTCATGCTAATGCAAAACTTGTTATTCAATAAACTTTTTAAGTTTGTAAGAGCAATATTTAAAAACTGTCCCTATTTTGGGGCCTTTGTCCCATTTTTATTTATGGCTTTGTCCAGATTTCTTAATCTAAGAGGGTGAGAGGCATGAACATAACAGTAAGTATGTTAACAGCAAATCAGCATGAAATAACCCATAACACCAACAATACAGTTAGTTTAACATAATATATTAATACTAAATAATAATAATAATAAATAATATTAATAAATTAAAGAAAATAAGAGGTGGGGCGAGAGAGAAAATTATACCATTAGTGAAGTCCTAGATGATATTAATACACAGAATGCTAATACATACTTCTACATGTGTGCATGTCAGTTCTAAGTACAGTGACTTAAATTTTTCTATAGATCATGTACCATGTACATACCTCTCAAGCTATTAGCATGGGACATCATGGGCCATGCACTAACAAATGCAGGTACACAACTACACGGAACTGTTTCATATAATGTGCATGCACATAATTACCAAGGTGTTCTGTAAACGTATATGCAAATACATTGCACTCCAGGTAATCATTTATCTGCTAATGACGGACTAGATAGATTGGTCAGTTGTCATTACATTACCAAAAATCGTGAGTCTTGAGAGGTATGTTTGTCTACATTAAGTAGACTAGACAGCCATCATGTCTTAGTTGGCAAGCATGGGAGTAGAACCCAAAAGCTGTGACTGCAAGGGACATGCACGCATTATGTGACAACTGACTGCAGTGACATTAGAACTGACATGCAATGAATACAGCCCTACTGTTCTTATTTCCACACATTCTTACGACACCACAATCTTTCTTTACACTTTGTTGTTATTGGTCCTTAGAATCTGTGAAGTGTACACAACATATTTGCCCAGAACGTGGGCTACCTTACCCATATACTTTGTTCCTAGAGTGGGAGGAATAGATAGGATTATGTCACTGAAAGTAGGCTCCAGACAGCTCTACACCATACTGTGGGTTGTGCAATTCATCTATCAGGCAATTACTTTTGCATCCTTTACTTATTTCAGTTTTACAACTGACTCAAACAACATTAGAACAGACATGCAGTGAATGGAGAGATGAAAAGTCAGCTAGCAAAGGAGAGTAGTAGTGCTGAAACTGAATTCATCCTCAAATCTTGGTGAGTATCTTCACTAGGTGTACCCTGTTTTCACAAAACCTCACCAAGGTGACGCTGGTATATAGACTGCATTTATATAGCATATATCATGGACAGAAGTAAGTCAAAAACTAAAAAGCTAGCTGGGTGCACAAAACCTGGATAAAAAAGCGCTCAATCCTGGTAGGCACACTGGTGCCATGACTGGAAAAGATGACAGTGTAGAGTCCCCAAAATATAGAAATATTTCTACAATGGGGCCAGGCCAGACACAGGGGGAGGATGGGCTCCCCTGTTGTAGAAGGAAGTAGCAGCCCACAAAAATCACAAAAACTGATAGGCCAAAGAAGAGCTATAAAGACAGTAATGTGGACTATTCAGGATAAGAAAGAAATTATGTATTGTTACTATTATGCAAAAAACCCAGAATTTCAAGACACCAGATATACAAAATGATTAAGAGAGAAATTTGAGGAAAGAAAAATACTTCCGTCTGAAGCTTCAAATAAAAATTTGCACTCATTAATACAACAGATTTGTGAGAAACAGTATACAGATCAAGAAACCTTGATCTGTTTGGAAATGCATCTGAGGAAGTGCGAAAATATAAACAACAAAACCAAGAGATATTTGAAAAGTATAAAAAAGAAATATGGACACGGGAAAGAAAGAGAGATTTGATATGGTACAATATTTATGCAAAGGAGAAAGCCAAATTAATCAATGTAAAGAAGGCAGCCCCAAAGATATTTGAAGAGAAATACAGGCAAAGGCATCCAGATATGGAAAATTTCACAATAAAAAAATGATATCATAAAGATGGAACGTAGAAAAGAAGATATAAAGTAGAAGTTAAACATAGAAGTTGAAGTTATGGAGTGCGTGGGAAATGAAGGATTTGATGTAGAAGGTCTAACACAGGTTATATCACAGCAGGATGGAGCGAGTTCCCAAAGCATGGAGAAACAGGAAGATCAGGAACATTTGAAGAAGAAATATGGATATGGGAAAGAAAAAGGGATTTAATATGGTGTGAACTTTATGCAAAGGAGAAAGCAAAACTAGTCAAAAAAAAAGGAGCAGCACCAGAGATATTTGAAGAGAAATACAGACAAAGGAATCCTGACATGGAAAACTTTACAATACAGAAAATAAGATGACAAAGAGAAAAAGTAGAAAAGGATATTAGTAATGGAGAAGTTAAAGAAATAGAAACTGAGGTTATGGGGTACCCGCAAAGTAAATGATTTAGTGTAAAAAATCTAATTCAGAAAGCACCACAACAGGATAGAGTAATTGATATCCAAATTAAGCAGAAACCAGTGGAACAGGAAGCAATTGGTCAGGTGCCATATGAAGATAATTTGGAGACTTCCACAAGAAACCAGTATAAACCTTCACTTGAAGTTAGACAGCGAGGGAAGGAATGGGAAACTATAAATTCTGATGCAGTCAATGTTGAGGAGTGATAGGCCAGTGAGTTCCCATATGACACAGCAACGGATGGCACAGGATAAAATTGTTGAGACTGCATCACAGAAAGATGCTATAGAACCTTCTATATAATGCCCACAGGAATTGGAAAACAAAGGATGTGCCCTCAGTTTTGAAGAAATGAGCTCAAGGGATGTGTCCTCAGTTTGGAAGAAAATGAGCTAAGAGAAGAATTGCTTGATTTAATAGACATGGACAGATATATCAAGATCAATAAAAGAAATAGACTACAGAAGGTTAATAAAACACAAAAAGTGAGAAGTCTGATAAAACAAATGAACACAGTAATTAGGACTGTTCATAGAGATCCATGCGATATAACAAAAGTAAACAGGATATATTACTGTGCTGCTAAATTAATAACCGATAAACTTCTACCACAAGAACACAGGGTAGTGAGGGGAAAGGAAGGTGAGAAATCGAATATCATCATGGAAATATCGAATAGAGAAAATTATAAAGCAATTAAGACAAGAAGTGTCACTGTTAGAAGACTATAGAAGAGGGAATAGATCAACAAAAATACTCAGAAAAATAGATGTGATAAAAGCAATGTGCAATATTAGAACAGACCAGGATCTATCATACACTATCACAAATAACAAAGAAAATTTCAGCACAGACAGAAAAACTTAGAAGATACACAGATAAATATAAAGGGAAAAGGCATAATAAGCAATTTATTGATGACCCAAAAAGGTTTTATAGAAAACTGGAAAATAGGGTAAAAGGAATTGAAAGAACCTCAAAAAAGAAGAAATAGATACATTTGGGAGAAGTATCTATGAAGATCCTGTGGAACATAACAAAGATACTAAATGGATAGAAGAGGCAAAAGAAAGAATAAGAAGCTTAAAGGTACTGTATATGAAATGGGATGAATTAACAGCTAAAGAGATTGAAACAAAGTTAAGAAAAGCCTCTAATTGGAAAACTCCAGGCCCAGATGCAGTACCTAACTTCTGGTTAAAAGTATTAACATATTTGCATGAAGATTTAGCCATCAGTAAGAACTAATTATATGAGCACCCAGAACAGACACCAACCTGGCTAACAACAGGAAAAACAATGCTGCTACTTAAGAGTAAACCTGCCAGCTACCCTAAAAATTATAGACCAATAACTTGCCTTTCGACAACATATAAGCTATACATGGGAATTCACACTGACAGAGTTTATAGTCATTTAGAAGAAAACTCACAGCAGTAGAACAAAAGGGCAATAAAAGAAAGTCATATGGAACAAATGATCATTTGTTGTTAAATACAGTCATAGTGGAGAACTGTAAAAAGGGGTAAAATCTAAGTATGGCATGGATTGACTGCAAAAAAAGCATTTGATAGTATCCCTCATTCGTGGATAAAAGAGTGCTTAAAAATGTATAAGATACAGCCCACACTGATTGACTACATTACAGTGACCATGAAACAGTGGCAGACCACTTCGCAATTAAGCCATGATAAAGGACAAATTGTTATCCCAGGGATAAAAATTCTAAGGGGGATATTCCAGGGTGACTCTTTGTCACTGCTGCTGCTGTTCTGCCTTGCCCTTAACCCATTAAGCTGTTTACTCAACAGCTTAGGCCATGGCTATAATCTGGCTCCTAGAAAACAGCAAAGTGTAAAGACTTCTCACCTTCTCTTTGTCGATGATTTACTGTATAGCTCATCAGATGAGGAACTGAAAGCACAACTGCAAGTTGTAAAAACTTTTTCAGATGATATAAGAATGTCATTTGGTCTTGATAAATGTGCAAAAGCAACATTTAAAGCAGGAAAACTGCAAAGCCAAGAAAATATCAGTTTGGGACAAGTATGTGATACAAAAAACTTGATTAAGAAGGAGTGTATAAATATTTGAGAATTGATGAAGGATCAACAATAAAACATGAACAAATGTGATTAACACTTAGTAAGGAATACTTCAGAACACTTAAATTAATCCTGAAAACAGCACTGACATCTAGGAATGAAGTCCAAGCTATAAACCAATTTGCTCTTCCTGTCCTAGTTTACAGTTTTGGAGTGACTGACTGGCCCCAAAATGTGTTGGATAGATTAGACAGGAAAAAAGGAGGATGCTTCATGCTCACCAAATGATTTATAAAAATCAGTGCATGCCAAGATTATATATTCCCTGTTCCAAAGGAGGGATGGGCCTCCTTAAAATTGCTTATATTTATAGATCTGAAATCATGGGACTCCACACATATCTGCTGACTTCACAAGACCCAAATGTAGTAAGGATTTTGAAACATGAGGAGAATACATTTAAGATGACTTCTCTGTTTAATCTAGCAGAAGCTTATCAATATCAAACAGGAATGGAAATCAAACCAGAAGTAAATAAAAATCAGGCAGCAACTATATGTGCCAAAAAACAAAAGAAAGAATATAAGGTGAAGGATCAGATGAGAAGGCAAGAAATTTGGAAAGACTATAAATATAGTTGCAAGTATAGAAAACTTCTGGAAGAACCTCATGCTGATCAGGAATGAACACAAGAATGGTTAAGGAGAGGCAAATTCAAACCAAGAGATGAAAGGTTAATACTGGCGGCCCAAAATAGTGGGTTGCATACACACTGGTTTATAAAGTCCATTGAACATGTGCGAGAAACAGACAAATGTAGGTTTTGCAAAACCAAACAGCTGAACATCTCATTGCTGGTTGCAACATACTAATGGCAAAAGGACTGTATACTGAAAGGCATAATAATGTTGCAAGACTATTGCACTGGGGATTGTGCAAACATTATGGTACCGAAGTGGCCAAAAAACACTGGAAACATGAGCCACAAATCATCACAGAAAATGAAGGTCTGCATCATATGAGATCATCCATTACCTACAGTTCAAAAGATAGATGCTAGGAAATTGGATATAGTGGTCCAAGAAAAGAAGACAAGAGTAGCATTGATGATTGAAATTGCCACACCCAGTGACTACAGTGTCTTGCGTACTGAGAGACACAAAGTCATAAAATATCAGGATCTGCAGGCAGAAACAAGAGCAATGTGGATGTAAGCTACCCAGACAGTTCCAATAGTAGTAGGAGTGACAGGTCATATAAAAAATAATTTACAATCGTATTTAGATATGTTACCAATACATGTAAATCAATACGAACTGCAGAAGGAGTCATTACTGGGCATATTGCAGGTGCTGCAAAGTGCAATACTGGCTGACATCAAAGATTAAAACAATACTGATATTATGAACTTTAATTATACTTTGACTTAGGAATGGGGTTCATTCCCATCATGGTATTAGATACCCAAAAGACACAGAGAAATTAAAAAAGACTGAATACAGCCCTACTGCTCTTATTTCAACACATTAGTCATCAAAGCGCAGTCCCGCTTTATACCTTATTGCTTATTGTTATTGCTACTGTTAATTGTTTATTGCACTACAGTTATCAGAAAATATCCATACTTACCACATTCACGGTGCATCCTGGCCAGGTACTCGGCATGAGACTGGGCATTGTGAGCCCATTCAGCTACAGATGTTGGAAGAGAAGCACACCATTATGCATACCAGTTTTGCACAGATTCAGCTTGTATTTTAGTAAAGTAGTGACAGATATACGTAGGTATCTGTAGGGCATGCCCAGGCCTAGCCTCTTGGACTCAGGTGTCCAAGGTTCTCCTCTTCCTTCGCTTCAGGTTGTCATAGTGGTGCCAACACTGCTTACCTGTGCCTTTGATACCAGCAGCACTGGTAAGATCCCTGGCCAACCATTCTCAGGCTTCAGCTTTACATTATGAGCCCTGGTAATTGCCCTGCAACAGCCAGAGTTTGTAGTTTCGGACCGGTAGTCCAACAAACACTCTGGACTCCTGCACACCCCACCTCTGCACCCAAAAGTGCACTCCATCACCAACACTGCCAAGCATATTGACAAGTTAATAAGACTCTAATGAATGCTGCAGAACTCCCGCCTATTACCCTTAATATAAGCTGTTTTCCCGCCCTTACACATCATACTGCAACATTCAAAAAAGTGCTGCATTGCTTAGCATTGCTCAAACATGGTTACTAGAGCTGACCATCATGTAAACTTGCATAACCATGCTTTAGTGAAGCCTAGCAATGCACAAACAGGAGTAGCCATTAACCATTCTTAAGCAGCGCTTAACACTATGCAGCTTTTTCAAATATAACATTTCCACAGCAATAAATGTAAAAAGGTATGACTGCTGAGGACTCAAACCCAGGACCTACAACACTCTAAGCCATCACTTTACCTATTTGGTTATGTGGATATTAAGAAAACCAGTATACCTTCACAAATACCACTAAGCTACCTGTTAGTGATGCTAAGCGCCACTCCGCGCAAATGACCATTCATAATATAAAATAAAAACATGTAGACAAAAACAGATAATTAATTACATCCAATTTCTATTTATAGATATCCGGAAGATGTCAGCTGTGCATGTGCAAGCACAGCTCAGCACCGCTGAGCTCCGTGCCATGCAAACAGGCATTAAAAGAAAGCAAAATAAATAATCAATTACATCTGGCTTCTATTTTTAGATGTCTGGCAGATGTCAGTCAGCTGTGTATGTGTAAGCGCAGCTTGTCACTGCTGCTCTCCGTGCCACCCTGTGCAAACGGGCATTAAAAAAAATGAAATAAAATACAAAACTCAAACAAAAAATATTAAACTCCACATATATTTCTGCACTAGCAGGGTACATTACAGGGATTCTTCTCCTGTAAATAACATCTTTCCAGGAATTCTCTGGACAATCAACAGTTGAAGTAAATTCAGAATCTTACTTCTGTCAAATATGACACTCAAGAAAATGTGTTTTTTTTTTTTGTACTTGAAATTATGTTATCAGCATACCAATATCATTAAGCAATCAAAAAAAAAAAAAAGAAAGGAAACAAAAAAACAACATCCTTATCAGTCTTACAATCCATTTCCTAGACCTTAATTTTCACCTTTTATTTCTTTGTCTTTTTCATCATATTAAAATGATAAATGGCTGCATATTATGCAGTACAATATCCCTGCTGAACCCTTATCCAATAAAATATGCATGCCATATCCACTCAAGAATGCAAACTTACTGACTTGGAACCCCTACTCTATGGAAAAAAATTACACACTACATACATACCGATTAGCATAAAATAAGATTTAAAGCATGTAGCCTACTGCATACCAGCAATATGTGAGCAGTCAAACCATTGTACAGAGGAGAACATAACACCATACATACCTGCTATCAAATGTTACATTTATATAAAAGTAATCAAAATGTATTAACAAGTTCAAGTTTACAAACATTATACATATATTACTTTACATTATATAACTGACATTACATAAATTATTCAATTCCTGCCCTTTTTTAAAAAAGAAACATCTTTATTAAACCATCACTTATGACATAGGCAATCATACATTTATATAAATGAAAACAAACTATTGCAAGCATTTTATATCACAAACCATACTGACACAATCCCATTTGCCAACATTATGCATCATTTATAATGTACCCAATCATTTTCAATCAAACATTACATAGCTGTTTTCTTTTGAACCTCATTCCTCCCCTGTATGTATTGTTCGTACAATTCCCATTTTTTTCCTATGCAGTTTGCTCCTACCCTTTTCTAAAGTTCTCAATTCCAGGTGTTTTATCTCTGTTACTATAGTCACTGCTTCTAGTATAGTCAGTCTGGATTTTGATTTACATTTTCTAGTAATTGCTTTTTTGCCAGCCACCATAATTAGACACAGCAAGGCCTTGTTATGTGTAGGCAATTCCAATTCTGTATCATGGCTCAGAAAAATCATCTCCCTCATCACACCAGTCTGCTCACCCAGCATCTCTGACAGTGCATCCTGCAGGAAACCCTTAAATTCTGCCAACTCACCGCACTCCCAAAACATACCTCTTTTTTTCCCTTCACACCTCCAGCATTTGCTGTCTGCCTGAGAAATTCTCTGGAGTCTATCTGGGGTATAAAAATATCTATGTAAACATTTCCAAGCAAAAATCCTAAATCTTCTAGATTTTGTTGCATATTTGGGAGACATACATATTACTCCTCATTGTTCCTTTATGAATTGCTTATCCAGTCTCTCTCCTCAATCCTTTCTAATCTCCTCTGATTGATTTTTATAGTTACCATGCAATATTTTATATGCTCTAGTAATTATCCTCTTTTAATGGCAGCTCCTGTTCTAGATTCTACTAAAAACTGTACCAGAGCTGGTCTTTTGTTTGGGACCCCCTATTTCTTTCTCTTTGCCTATATTCTGATATCAGTCCTTGATAGGGAAGATCTATTGTGCAAATTTCAAAAAATTGTTAGAACAGGCTGACCACAAGGAATAAACAACTCACCAGATATGTACACATATGTGACTGCAATTTCTGTATGTTACATTGATGCATATACAATATGCCAGAAACCAGTGTACATGTGTATTATTTGAGAATACCTACAGTCAACAATTAGCATTGTCTGAGCAATCTGCACAGATATAGTAAAATAGCAATGGAATATGGCAATCATTGTATTCAACTTATTTTGATATCAGGAGAAGAGCCTCTTCCCTCAGAGAACATTAGGAGAATACACTCCATAAAATGTGTGTAATTCATAAAAAGCCTATAATCTCAGAGTTAGACATAAAGCAACATAAACAGTGCCTAATAATAATACACTTACAATGAACAGCACTGTGCAGAAGAGTAAAATAATCAAATACGCAAAGTAAAATGTAGGTGACCATTTATATATGCAACATAATAAATTATCATAAATGGCAAATTAGTTGGAACATGAAAAGCAAGTCATACATTGCAATGACATATTAACAGCATTTGCCATTCATTATGTTACATAAAGGTGGTGAAGATCATTCCCACTGAAGCAGCTGTAAATAAAACTTTAGCATAATGTATGTCTGCTTTGCTGATACAAATGGATAAAGCCCTAACTATGACCAATGTGGTCCAAGTTTAAGCAATGGCTCAGATACCTGATAGAGCTGTCTGAGGGAAGGGAGAGAAAGGCACATGGCAGGAAGGTCCTGTAGTAGAGTCTCTGATGGAGAGGGTAAGCCACATGGAAGTACTGTCTTCTAGGAGCCAGGGTTATCTTGAGTGTTTTCACTCTTATGAAAGTGACCAGCAGCCCTGACAGAAACCACAGTATGCAGAACTGAGCAAGTTATTGAGTATGCAAGGGATCCAGAAAAAAAAATGAAAAGTGACACCCCTACTTTTGCTCGTACCCCATTTAAGGTAAACATATGCACCTGTTGTCTGAGAAAGGGACTGCTGGTCAGCAAGCAGCAGGAGTAAAATCACACCTGCACATACATAAAAAAAGTTTAATGATGTATTTATATCATTCAATATGCATACAGGCAGCAGGATTTAATAAATAATTATCATACTCAAGTACACTGTGAGTATAATTTCAAAATGTATATTTATAGTGCACTTCAGCAATACACCTCTCAAATGGTCTAAGTTTATTCATGAGGAGCCTGCAAGAGATAAATAATAGTTTTTATTTATTAGAAATATACAATTCAGTAAACATGCAAATATATAAGGATAAAGTAATGAACAATAAACAAGCTCAAGGTAAGACAAAAAATAATATACCTCAGATAGTATTTTTGTCTTTTTATTTTATTTTTTTTTTGCCTTTGTTTATCAGGATAGTTCAACTAAGTTTAGAAGATTAAACCATTTATGGTGGAAGTTTGGGAAGAAAAGCTCCATGTCAAAGAAAAAAACTTAAAAGACCAATACATGTAAGGTTCAGTTAAGGCACATTTAATAACTTGCTGCAAGGAGACAAAAACATGCAAATACAGGATTTTGCCTAACTACTAACAGGAAGCATGCTATTCTTATACTGTTTTACAAGACATGGCCTTCTATGGCTGACGTAATCAAACACAACTTTTAGTATTGTTCTACAGCAGATGTTACTCAGAGTTTCTGCTGACATGACTAGATTTGTGAGAAACTTTTGAGAAAAACAACCTGGCCTTGGTGGGCACTAACCCGTTAAAGGCTTCTATTGTACAGTGTTACATTTCAAGGTACTTTTCTAACTCAGATACAAGCAGATACTGATTGCAGTTCATATTTTCAAGCAGGCTTTGTTCTAATTATCTATAGCTTCTACAGCTTTGTATTTTCTCACAGAACAAGCGGAACTTCTTGTCTAAGTTTCATAACATTTATACAAGTAGTATTGTTCTATTCATTATTTTCCTAACACAGGCAGAAACCATCTGCTTCTCAGTAAATTTCCACACATAAGCAAAGATTTTAGCTGACAATACAAGGTCAGAAAGCATCTGCAGTTTGTACAGATTTATGCAGTATGAAATAGAATAAATGTGTTAACCATTTTCAAGCTCTAAATGCACTAAGCATATTACTAATACACACATTAATACATATTATTCTGACATTTCCCCCATTAATACTTTTATTCTACTTTCAAAATAAGCATAAATGGTTTGTATTCTTCTCCTAACCTCTTCCCACTCAGGATTTGCAGTTAAGAGAGTCATTCAGTTTAAACATATGAAAGCATTTTCAATCTTTTAACAGTTCTTCAAACTCAATACTTTGATATAAGGTTTCAGAAACTGACATGTCTATAAAGTATTTAAGCAGTCTTTTCATGCAGGGGATACCACAACAAACACATACTCCCAATAGGAGCATTCCTACACAAATGGCAATCAGGATGTTCATTAGGATGGTACCCCACCCCCCAAACCATTTCTGGAAAAAGTCCATCAGTGGGATTGGGCCTGGTTTGGTCACTTGCTGAATTACTTCAAGATGATTGTCTATCTCGTGTTTATGGTCAGGAATATACAAACAGCATTCTTCTTGGATTAAAGTGCAAGTACCACCTCTCGCCGCTAAGGTGAAGTCGAGAGCCATGCAGTTTTGAAGCACTACAGTTCTCATGGCATTCAGTTCATCAGTCACCAATTCGAGAGCGGAAAAAGTTGTGTTGCTCCTTACTTCAAGAAGTTTCGACAGTTTTCTCAGCTCCCAGATCGATTTCACTGCATCATATGCTGGTAATATGCCTGCCCACGATATAACGCTATCAATCAAGTCCATGTGTGTCAGTCCTTTGCCTATAGAATAATGGTCTTTCCAATGTGCATCGATTTGTCCCACTGGATTTACAGGTTTCTTGACGACCTCTTGGACATTTCGAATTTTTCCTCGAGGCAAAACTGCACTGTGTCGTATGGCCGGAACCAGGTAACCCAAAAAACAACTGCTGGACCAATTCTCAGGTAACCATTTGTATGCCTTTCTGCCAAACACAAAATAACAGTCCTCTACTTTAGCAGTAACCTTGCTATGAATATACACTCACCCTGCATGAAACATTTTTCTATCAATTATAGACAGTTGCTTATAAAAAATAGAATTATGTTTTCCTTCATCAATTGTTTTGTGCATCAATCCAATTAATGAATCATAATTTGTATTACAATAAAACTCTACATTGTTACCTTTAGTGTACCATTTATAAGGAACAGTCACTTTGCAATTGCTCCAACCCACCTGAACAGTATCATTTTTATAAAAACAGTTCCCTTTTGTGGAACAGACAAGTGCAATGCTATTTTATCTTGTGATGTAATGGTTGAGGTATCATAAATCAAATTTTCCCAGGTCTCATTGACCCCTAGGGGGACTGTAGTCATTAATAACCCCCCGTATGCTGTCGGCAAAGCTGTGCAAATCCAGCAATTCAAAACATTGAAAGTCTCAGCATACACATATTTAATTGCCTGGTAAGTGTTAAAGTTTGGATGCCAGTCTGAGTAACACTTCACGTTTATTCAGTTCAGTCTGTGTGGCTGGGAAAAGGAAATGCCACAACAAAAAGATTATTGTCACTAGTACAGTTAACAGGATGATTATGCAATACTTCTGAGGAAAGGGTTGTTCTGCATTCCTGTTTCTTCTGGTCTCTTATAATTTTTACTCTTGGCATGTGACAAGATTTTTGTCCATTTCAAAGTTTTTCACTAGTTTGCAGTGCGTCAGGTGGATCCAGGAGATTAGCTCCACTATCTTGACTGCAGTGGGTGTCGAAAGAAGCACTTGATATGGACCTTCCTACTTTGGTGATGCCCAGTTCTTTTTCTTTACTGTCTTCACCCAGATCCAGGTACCCGGGGGCACTGCCACTTCTGACAGTCTGGTTCGTTCTTTATCTGAAACAGAATTTGACTGCAACAAATGTTTAGAATTTAACAGGTTTCTCATATACTCAGCTAGTGTATTGTCAGCTTCCTGGTCTGTGGGCATGAGAGATTTCCACTGAGGTATATAATAAGCCCTTCCAAATAGTTTTTCAAAAGGAGTCAATCCTTTTGCATTCGGAACAGTTCTCATGCTCAACAGTGCCAGGGGCAGACAGTACACCCAATTTCTCTGTGTTTCTACTATTAACTTCCTTAGCTTATTCTTTAAAATCCCATTATGCTTCTCTACTAGCCCTGCAGATTGTGGGTGATACGCACAATGATTTTTTAAAGAAATACCAAAATGTCTACTTAACTGTTGTATGGTCTGGTTTACGAAGTGTGTGCCATTGTCACTGTAGATCCTTTCCAGAATGCTGAACCTAGGGATGATTTCTTTAACAAGAACTTTTGCCATGGTTGCAGCATCTGGATTTTTAGTCAGAAAGGCTTCCACCCATCTGGAAAACATATCTACAATGACAAGACAATGCTTCTTATTTTCACATTTGTTCAATTCTATAAAATACATACAGATAGTATAAAATGGATACAGTGGTGTAGGGAAACTCCCTTGCTTGGGCTTTAACGCCCCTTGTGCTTGATGTTTATTACAAACGTGGCACATCGAGCAGAATTTTTTAGAGTAATTTAAGAATCCATATGTCGTGAACACTTGGTGCACCAGCTGTACCATCCCCCCTGTTGAGACATGGTGCTGCCCATGGCTCAACAAAGCTGCATATCTAAACAAATTAGATGGCAATATCGGTTTTCCTTCTTTAGAGATGTACAGCCCTTTTTCGAGAATTGCTCCTCATTTTACCCATCTTTGTTTTTCAACTTGCGTAGTAAGTGTCTGCATTGTCTTAAACATTTCTAAGTCTAAAATCTCAGAGGGTTGTAATTCCTCATTCAAAAGAAATACTTCTGAAGCTGCCTGCTTTGCAGCTGTATCAGCTCTCACATTACCTTTTGAAATCTTGTCCTGTTGCTTGGTATAAGCTGTGCATTTACAAATAGCTACTTTCTGAGGTAACTGAATAAATTCTAAAAGATCTAAAAAAACTGTGCATGATTGATTGGTTTGCCAGTAGATGTTATCCTTCCTCAATTTTTCCACTGTTGCGCAAAAACATGTACAGTAAAAAAAGCATACTTGCAGTCAGTAAAAATGTTCACACATTTGCCCTTTGCTAAGGTACATGCCCATGTCAAGGCAATCAATTCTGCTGCCTGTGCACATAAATTGTGTGGTAAAGATTTTGCTTCTATAATGTCAGTATCAGAAACTACTGCATATCCTACTAGGTTCTGTCCTGCAGGACCCCGTTTGCACGAGCCATTCACGTAGTATGTCACCTCGGCATCATCCAAGGGGACATCTGTGAGATCTTTTCTAGGCAGTGTCTTTCGCTCAATCACCTGCAGGCAGCTGTGTGGTGTGCCATCTGCAGGTGTTGGGAGCAAGGTAGAAGGGTTCAAAGTCATACATCGTTCAATTGTCATATGAGGTTGGTTCAACAATATAGTCATACAGGAAAGATGCCTAGCAGGGGAAAGATATGCTTCCTTCTCTTGCAGTAAAATAATTGCGACTGCATGAGGCACTCTCAATGTGAGAGGGTGGAACAAAACTACTAAGGCCGAAGCCTGTACTGCCATTGCAGCTGCAACTGCTGCTTGTACACAGTGAGGTAAAGACCATGCCACTGGGTCCAGTTTTAATGAATAATAAGCAATAGGGCATTGCTTGTCCCCATGCTGCTGTGTTAACACTGATGTCATATAACCTTGCTTACAATCTACAGTTTGAAAAAAACGTTTATGAGAGTTTGGTAAACCTAAAACTAATGAGGACGTTATTAACTGTTTCAGTTTGCAGAAAGCAGATGCTGCTTCTGGTATCCATTGTAACAAATCCTGTGCTGCCATAGGCTTTTTATAAATCAGATTAGTCAGTGGTGTAGATTCCAAGGCAAAGTTTGGAATCCAGCTCCGACAAAAATTAGTCGTACCCAGGAAGAACATCATTTCCTTCTTGGTAGTGGGTTTTGGTGCTTGTAAAATCGCTACTTTTCTGTCCTCATCTAATGTCCTACCCTCTTTGGATATTACATATCCTAGGTATTTAACTTGTTTTTTCCAAAGTTGTAGTTTATTTTTGTTTACTTTATGTCCTTCAGTGGCTAAAAATTTTAATAGTGCTATGGTGTCTTCTTTACAATCTTGCTGGGTGGGGGCCACCAGCAGGATATCATCAACATAAAGCAAAATCTGGCTACCTCTAGGTGGGGTAAATCCCACCAAGTTGCTTGCCATTTCTTGCGAGAATATTGTTGGACTTTCACAATACCCCTGTGGTAGTATTGCATATGTATACCTTTTCCCCTGAAATGTGAATGCAAACCAATACTGGCTGTCAGGGTGTATCGGTATCGAAAAGAACGCATTGCTGATATCTACCACAGAAAAATATTTCTGTTGAGGTTTTAAATCATTCAACAGGGTGTGTGGGTCTGGCACTGTAGGTGCCCTTGGTATTACTGCGTCATTTACAGCTTGTAAATCCTGGACCATACGCCACTCTCCATTCACTTTCTTAACAGGAAATAAGGGTGAGTTACATGGTGAATCAGGAGATTCCACCAGCACCCCTTCCTTAAGTAAAGCTGCTATAATAGGTTTGATTGCCACCTCTGCATATTTTCTTAAGGGATACTGTCTTTTTTGTGGTCTAAATGCTGACTTTGGAATATAGTAACTGGTCCCACTGTATGAATAAGTCCTACATCTGATTTTCCTGTTGACCAGAGAGTTTCTGGTATATTCTGTAAGGCATTCTCTTCCTCCTTCAATAGGAGTGCTAATCAGCTTTCCTTGCTAGACTGCAAGTGTACAGCTGGGTGGGTCTGAGTTATCCAATTCAACTTCTGCATTTGTATTCCCTGTTCTGACAGTTCTAACTCTGTCTGTTTTTCCCATCTCATGACTTTTTCTCCCAAGTCTACCCATTTTACATTTTTGTCCTTAGTTAAGCTAACATGTGGTAATCAATTGGATTTATAAAGTGCAAAGAACTCCTGGGGCAATGAACAGCTGACTACACTGTTCCCTTCTGTGTCCCAGTACAGATTACGTAATATCAATCTGTTTGCACAATTTCTAAACAACTCTTGCTCATATTCCTTATTAGGTCCTGGTGTGTTACAATAATACAGAGTACAGTGCAACAAAAGTTGTTTATCAATGTCAAGGGAGGGGAACTTGCTGATGGCTACGTTCATCAATTCTTTGGTCACTGCCCCTGGACCAGTCATAACCAAGTCCTGGCTGTACCAATAAAATATTTTACCCTCTGATTGCACTGCAAAGGTAACAATTTGTCACTGTGCTTCCATACCCTGCATAGTCAGAACTACTGCTATACCAAATAGCTGCATATGGTCTCTGCCCAAGAGGTTTACTGGGCATTTTGCAGAAACAACAATTTTGCTTTTCTGGGTCAGTCCTGAAACAGGATCAGTTATTGCAATATTATGGGAGAGGGGCTCCCGATACAGCTGTCCATTAGCTGCTTTCACTAATATGTAATCAGGTGACTTTGAGTTCTCTGGCAGTTTGGAGGGATGTATCAGGGTCCGTGATGGCCCTAAGTCACACAAGAATCTGACTTCCCTCCCTTCTACCAGGAGTGTAACTTCTGGTTTCGTGTCTTCTAAATAGAGCTCTAAGCTCAATAAAGCCAAATCCAATATTTCATTTTCTTCACTATCCATGACTTCCTGCACTTCCTCTATTTCTTCTGTCACATCCTCTACTCCCTCTATCACATTCTCATTTGTCCTTTCTCTGCTATCCCCTTCTAGTGATTCCTGACGATCATATAGTCAGTCCTCACCTTTCTTGTCTTCCGTGGTTGCCTTCTTGTTTTTCTTGCAATCCCTTGCCAAGTGTCCCTTTTTACCGCATTTAAAACATTCACCCATTTTCTTTCGCCCTTCAAAGTCCTCTGATCGCTGATCAGATTGTTTGTTTCCCTGGGCATTTCTCTTGCCCTTTTTCCCCGGACTGTACTACATAAACTTCTGCTCCATCTTCTACAGAAAATACTTGGGCTTTCTTTTTCTTTTTGCTATTAAAATGCCTTTCAGCATGCCTAGCATATTCAAGTAATGATTGTAACCTTCGTGTACGATGATCTACCATGTGCTTTGTGATAAAGCTGCTTATGGGTGCAACACTGCCTTTCAAAAATGCATTCTTTAACTGCTGCTCATATGGGGAATCGTGTGTCTGATCTTCGGGAACCTGCATTCCACAGTGTTTATTAAGACATTCTAACAGTCTGGCATAATATCTGTCAATGGTCTCGCCTTCTTGTTGGATGCATTGATTAATGCAAGTCCAGTCTGCCCTAGGCTTCCATTTCCTGCTATGTGGGAGGGGCCTGAGCGCAGCATCACGGGGATTCCAGTCGCAACAAATCATGTGCCAATCTGGTCCCACAATTTGTCTGACTACTTTTTCTACCTCTTCTCCGTTTAAATTATAACTCAGTCTCATTCCTTGCAAATCTTCTAAAAACTTTCTAAAATTAACTTTTGGATGGGGAATTCCCACAGTGGCCTTCCGGATGTCCTCCGGAGTCCAGGGTCTATACACTAGAATAGTTGGGTCCTGACCTTCTTGTCCTGCCTGAGGATTTGGCACTTCTATAAGTGGGCATATTTCTTCTTCACTCATAGATCATGAATTCCTACCCATTTGATATAATTCAATGTCCCCTTTTGAGTTACCTGCCCGTGTTCAAGACCTGGTCTCAACGGGATCTCTAATAAACGGTTTTGTTTTTGTAGTGTCTGTACTTACGGTAACAGCAGGATATCGCGGGGGTGGACTAACTTGTTCACTTGCTTCATATTCTGGTAAGGGAGGCAGAGGGGCTGATGTTATTATTAAGTTATTGTCCTCCTTATCTAAAAACATTGCTTTTGAATTATTATTCTTTTGTTCCCTACGGTTTACTTCCTCAATCCACCTGTGTGCCTGAGGAATTCCTAACTGCCATTGCTTTTTTACCCGACCTTTGGAATTGGTTTTAAGCTGTTTGACAAGTTTGACAAGCGAGGAATTTTCTAATTTACCATCAAATTCATACTTATTAACCCATTTAGAGTAGTATTTAATATTATCAGCACACTGTGACTGCATGTATTTCACGTCTTCGGTTAACCGTGGATTTTGGGATCTTTTTGTGCAATTATTACCCATTCTGTTCTACCTTTTTAATCATTACATAACTCCTTATTTTTAACGTGGTACCACGGATTTTGTTATAGTCTCTTTAGAATGACTGCCTACCTGCTCTGTTTCCCTGATCTATGACAAGACAGTAATCTTTTTGTCCCTGACTTGTATAAACAAAGTCTTAACAAAACAATACAAATCTAGTCCCTGATCTAAAACAGAAAAAAGGTAGATTCACCTTACCTAAGCCTTCATGATTGATCACCTGGTTCAAGTAAACCCGTCCTTCAGTCGCAGATCAGAAAGTGGCTGGCCTCTTTTGTATGACAATTCAGTCGGAGGGCTTTTCAAATAAGAAGAACCAATGTGGTTTCTTCCCCGTACAGTTTCCAGCCACCTGGCCTGTCTGATCTTAGGTGAAGTGAGGGTTTCCGGTGCGAAGGACCAATCTGTCAAAGGAAAAAACTTCAAAGACTAATACACGTAAGGTTCAGTTAAGGCACATTTAATAACTTGCTGCAAGGAGACAAAAACATGCAAATACAGGATTTTTCCCAACTACTAACAAGAAGTATGCTATTTTTAATCTGTTTTACAAGACATGGCCTTCTATGGCTGACATAATCAAACACAACTTTCAGTATTGTTCTATAGCAGATGTTACTCAGATTTTCTGCTGACATGACTAGATTTGTGAGACACTTTTGAGAAAAACAACCTGGCCTTGGTGGGCACTAAGCCGTTACAGGCTTCTATTGTACAGTGTTACATTTCAAGGTACTTTTCTAACACAGATACAAGCATATACTGATTGTAGTTCATATTTTCAAGCAGGCTTTGTTCTAATTATCTATAGCTTCTACAGCTGTGTATTTTCTCACAGCACAAGCAGAACTTCTTGTCTAAGATTCATAACATTTATACAAGTAGTATTGTTCTATTCATTATTTTTCTAACACAGGCAGAAATCATCTGCTTCTCAGTAAATTTCCACACATAAGCAAAGATTTTAGCTGACAATACAAGGTCAGAAAGCATCTGCAGTTTGTACAGATTTATGCAGTATGAAATAGAATACATGTGTTAATCCTTTTCAAGCTCTAAATGCACTAAGCATATCACTAATACACACATTAATACATATTTTTCTGACACTCCATTAGTCAATTAGACAGTAATTCAACAACTATTTACAGATTTTACACAATAGAATGAAAAAATAAATAGAATATTACATGAGATTGATTACAATGAAAGAAACAGATTAATAGTGCATAAGATACTATAGGTCTGGAGAGCTGTGTTTCAAGGGTAGGAGTATTGATAGGAGATATACGAGAGACAGTAAAGTTTATTTAATCACTTCATCGAATGGGGTAATTTGATAAAACACATAATAAATAATACAATGAAACAATTAATTACATAATACAAATCCTCCAAAAGAAAACAAAAATAAATAAAAGAGTGAATAAAACAAAAATGACAAAAAAAGTATTAACTAAAAAGTCACTTAAAAGTCAGTGATTCACTGATTTGGACATAAAAATGCTTTTAACATTTAAATCAACCCCAGGTGGTTGGCAATCTTAAACAGTACATGCTATTAAAATTCCTTGACAACAAGTTGGTTTTCCCATGTTGCCTTTTGTGATGCCAAGAGAAACATGGTCAAGCACGTAACATTTCTGATAATTAGCATAACTGCTGGAATATTTAAAAATAATATTTTCATTACAGTTTCTAAATAGAGCAGTAGTGCTCATATGTTCTGTTCTTTAACCTTCTGCTGGCATGCCCTATGTAGAATGCATTGTGATCAGAACAATTTTTTACATATATAATACTAATAGCCAAACACAGACAAAAACAGGGAAGTTATATGTCCTGCCGCTCATGACACTAGAACATGACGGCTGCCATTAAAGTAATTGTACTAGCTATAGATTTGGCACTTAAAAGTGCTCTGTTTGGTGAGTTTTATTGGATCATTGTTACCTGAATAAGCATATAAATCCTGGGCATTAGAACAGCACTTATTTACAACAGTATATATATATATATATATATATATATATATATATATATATATATATATATATATATATATTTTTTTTTTTGTTACCAAAAATATGCATTTCTTAAGTATCCCCTATTTACTAACAATAACTGATTTCATTTCAAAAGAATGAATTGAAAAGGGTAACAACATAGCTAAGGATTTAATAGTACTAATGCCCTCTAAATTTATAGTTGAAACTGAATCAGAAACATGCATAAACAAGTATCTGAAAAAACAGTATAACACTTAACAGATACATAAGTCAATGGCACATTTTCTATATTTAATAAGGTAATAATTAACTTTCAGCATAGTATCTAAGATAGAAATGTTTGTATTAAACACGTCAGCATGAACAAGTTTGAAAGCATGAATTTATTGACCAGGAATAATATTTTAATATTTTATTTTATGTAAACAGAACAGATGGTATCATAATGAAATAACGTGTTACTAAAACATGCTGCTGCATTTTTTTCAGACTGCAATGGGCTTTATAGCATTTTTTTCTGTTCTATGCAAATCTGCAGTTGAACCTTGGAAAGAACAGAAGGAAGTGCAGAATATGGTAATGGTCTTGATGCTTTGGAATGATTCTATGTTCTCATATTCCTTCTTAAATGATAGCACATGTATGTCTAAGGGAATAATTTGGGCAGTAACTTCCAAGGCCTTTTTATACTCAGAGATGCTGCATACCTGTCTATTATAGGGTGGGATTCCCTGAATTAAGTAGTTAGATGACTTGTAGCATAATAAGCATGTTAGTCTGATTAACTTTAATTGGAAAAAGGCATGTTGGTTACAAAATGTAAATCTCTATTTGGGTTATGGCACACCAACAATTTTGCAAAGTCAAGACAGGGATGTTTTTTATAGAAAGTAATGACTACAGAAAGATATGATTTTGTTTCTGATGGCCATTAATTCTAATTTCATTCCAGTAGCACAGTGATCTGTGGAGACATATGTTCCAGCAGAAAAATACTCTAGAAAATCTAAAGATCATTTCTAGTTTTTACTGCACATTGTTTTTTTTTTTTTACTTCTCTTAGATCAAAGCAGGAGTGTAAGTATTTAGAAATAGTGGTATCTTACTTCGGGTGTAATTTGATGCATAATCCAATTTCTTTGATTTTTTTTTCTGTATGGCCACAGCAATGAGCTAAATATAACAACACAATACCGATAATCAAAACAAGTTATTTTTAGAGGGAAAGTTGCTTACTTTATTTTCAGTACTACACCATCATACAGTTTACTTTTTAACGGGAGTATTACACCCCCAGAACTTCCGACTTGCTGGTGTATTGAGCATGGAAATCTCAGAGCCTATTTACTAATTTAGATAATTGTGGTTTCAGTTTATCATGATGTCATCAGAAGATCTGCAGCTCCAAAAACAATTTTAGATGACTGTGCTTACTAACAGAGCAAAACATAAATAACATGCTTGCATTAGTACCTGTTATACGTGGATCATTTCCAACTAGACCAGGATATTGGATTTGCTGCAAAATGGGGAGTAAAAAAATTATTCCACCACAAAAAGAAATGAACCCCGGCCAGTGTTAACACTTTTATTTTAATTTATTAAAATAACAAACAAATATGAAAGTCAGAAAAAACACATTTTACACTTCTCTAGCACCTCGGCCCCAAATTTTTCAAACAAGTCTCAGACACTGCTCCTCTAACTGAATGAAGAAAAACAATTAATCTTTAATGTTTGGAATACCAGCCAAAGGTTGCCTGTCGATAATTGCACACTGCCTTAAGAATGCCTACTGAACTTTCATCATCTAATAATATTTCTAACCTGACAAAAACAGTAACCTAATTGTCTATAACTGTTAGACTTACTCAACTCAGAGTTTTCACACCCTTACCTTGCATACATCTAAGAATTTCTACAAAAACTAAGTCAATGGAGCCAAACTTCTTCTTCTTTTTTCGGCTTTTCCCAGTTAGTGGTCGCCACAGTGGATCACCTGTCCACTCATGATTGGCAGTGGAGTTTTATGGTGTCGAGTTGCCAGCCTAGTGCCCAACCTTCCACAGAAGGCACACAGACACACACATACTCACACCTAGGGCCAATTTAGAGTGCCCAATCCACCTACAGCATGTCTTTGGGACATGGGAGGAAAGTGGAGCACCCGGAGGAAACCCACGCGACCACAGCAAGGACATGCAGACTCCACACAGAAGGTACCCCAGCTGAGGATCAAACTGGAGAACCTCTTGCTGTAAAGCGGCAACGCTAACCACTGCACCACTGCGGCCATCCTCAATGGAGCCAAACTGAAAGAGAGAAAATAAATAATCTCCTTTTCAACCCTTGTATTAAAATTCATTCTGTCAAATTCATATTACAAAATATTCCCATCAGGATACTTATAATTCCCCAAAGATTTAAGATGGTCTAAGTAGCTCAAGTTTAGACAGGTGCATACCAAAAGGGTCATTATACTCCATTATGGGTCTAATGACGGAAGAGTAGAAAGGGTAATAACTTCCTTATATCTGGAAGAAAGGCCTCTGGTTTGAGTCTATCTAGGTAAAATTATTTTCTAACAAGAGAAGATACATGGTATTAAAGGATATTTCATTATCAATAAAAATTCCCAAGTCCCTAATGGCAGAGTCAACTTTCAATGGGGTGTTACCTATGTGGTAGGATCATGGGTAGCCACTTGTGCCTAAGGTCAGATTGCTGTACTTTGTAGCATTTAGTTTTACGCCATACTCCAGGCACCACTTACTGGTGCTTTTTAGTGCCTCCTGAAGAATTTTGATGCCCAATGGGGAGTTATCAGTCAACTGCAAACTTGGTCAGCCACAGGCTATTAATGTTGGTCCTGACATCAGAGAAGTAAATACCAAATAGAAATGATCCTACGATTGTTCCCTGGTGGACACCACTGGTACCTGCTCTTTTCAATGAGAGCAGCTCTCCCAAATGAATAGATTGGGTTCTGTCGATTAGACATTTTGGTATTCAATGGTTAACATATGGGTTTACATTTGGTTTGATTAGCTTGTCAATAATGCCAGAATGTGAGATAAAATCAAAGGCTTAGACCAGGTCCAGGTAAGCAGTGGGATCTGTTTTGCCTTAGTCTTAAGCATCAGTGACATGATCAAACAATCCCAGTAGATTCAGGAGGAAAGATTTCCCTTTAGCACATCTAAATTGTCTTGGTCCAAGGCTTATAGCCTGCATATGTCCATGTTAATAAGTTCCATAATGAGGCATGGCATTGGTTTTTAGATGGGGCTGGTGAGGCTTATAGATCTATAGTTTCCTGGATCTGTATAGGATCACCTCTTGAGGAGTGGAATGACTACCACAGTTCTCCATTCCTCTGGTACTAATCCATTGGAGAGGCCAAAGCTGGACATGCTTAATAGTGAGCCTACCAGAGTGTGTCTGGTGCTGACAACAAGGCAGCCTCGCACATTGCCATGACCTATGAAGCAAATATTTTTGACCTTGGAGAGAGCATTTAGGACCTGCTCAGAGGAGATCCAAAAGGATGGTGCAGGTATGCTAATAAGTTGGGAAAACTTAAGGGTAGACAGGAAAATAAAGGCAGAGCTGAATTTGTCCACTAATAAACTGGCTATGCCCTCAGGGAATGTGAAAATGTTGCTATGTACTAGCACTGAGCATTACTGGTCATTAGTGCTAAGGTTTCTTCCATAGCTGAAGAAGGCTTTGTGGTTGTCCTCAGCAGAGGTAACAATTCTCAATTCACACAGACTTTTGAGGATTTCATTTTGTTTCTGATCTCTTTGTTAATCTTTTTTTGAGTTCATCTCTAGATGATAACATACTACGTTTGTTGTTAGGGGCTATTAGTTTCTTCCTCTTATTGTATAGTATAGTTCATAGGCTCATAGGTTAGTACTAGGATAACTGCCCTTGCGAGCCATTTTAAGCCTAGCCAATTATCCATTGTGAGACTCAAACCCTGCACCTTATGTTTGTAAGGCAAAGACCTTAACCATTAGGCCACCCTCCCAACCCAAAACCCAGTTATTGCATAATTTGTTAATACTAGTGTTCCACGATAGGGATTTATTAATGAATTTGACATTTTATTTATATCTTATGGGGACAGATGCTTCAGTGCATGCTTTGTGGAGCAAGACATAAAAAAGATTGAAAAAGTCATGATGATGAGTAACCAGTTAAGTTAAAGTGACCACACATCCTACATGTGTATTTCAATACACTGTACAGTTTTAAATGAGATGGGTTTAAAACTGTTCTTAACCAAATGCAAGTTTTCAGTATCAGTTTAATCTGTGTTAAACCACAAATCTAACAATACCTTTTAATGTTTTCTCATACTAGGTTGGCCAAGTAACTGCAAACTAAACTAGAAACAAGATTTGAGTTCTGCTAAAACTAAATATTTTAAATGCTACAACATTTATAACAAAAAATAGCAGTGTTTACTCATCCAACTAATTCAGATTATCCAGAAATGGCCAGTGGAAAAAAAAGAAAAGGAAAAAAAAACGTAATGGAATCTAATGTAAAACATTTGAAGCATTTCTGGAATTTTGAATAATGATTCTCTGCCTTCATTTGCTTTTTTTTCTGAAACTCCCAACACATGCACGTGTGTGCATGTGTGTGCGTGTGTGTGCGTGCGCATGTGTGTGTGTGTGTGTGTGTGTGTGTGTGTGTGTGTGTGTGTGTGTGTGTGTGCGTGTGTGGTTATGTGTATAAACTCAGTACTATACTATGAAACTATTTTGCTACAATACCATCTAGTACATACATACAGACACGCATAAAATGCTATATTTAAAGCATGTTGCCTATTGCACATTAGCATTATTATGTACTAGGAAATATGTGAGTAGTCAAACAATTATACAGGCAGCACATAAGAGTGTACCTCAGCAAAACATATTACAATTTGTAGAAATGAGGCAGTGAGAAGGAGTAGAGAGGTAGACTAAAATGTACCACTAGTAATTTTAATCTCTGTATGTTCAATAGGGAAATCATTTCAGCTATATGAGAACTGCAACTTACTGTCATAAAATTAGCAACATATCTGGTACAGCTTTATAATCTACAGAAAAAGCATCCAAGCATGACAAACACTTCAGCTGTGGAAACATTACAACTACAGTAATGGAATCAACAACAACATTCTTCATAGGGAAATCAGTGCACCAGTGGGCAGGCAAAACATAAGTGCTATATATGTACCATACATGCACTGATCATGTTGTGAGCAAATAGCAAGAACTGTCAAAACATGCCCACCCAACTAAGAGAAATCTCACTGTACTTCTAGAAATATATGACAGCAAGTTTACATATTATATTATTTATTTATTTTTTATTTATTTTACATTTGTTAACCAGGATAGTCCGACTGGATATATGTCCATTTTCAGTGGAGGCCCGGGGAGAAAAGCTCCAAGAGTAGTACATACAAAACATAAAGAAAGGCAAAAAAATGTACAAAAGTTTAGGTTGCCTGAAAAAGTAAGAAATACATTTTACAACAATATATCATTTACAACAAGAAGTCAGCAGAAGACACTAATTATATAGTTATAGGAACTATATGTTACTAGTCGAAGAGATTAATAGTTAGAAGGAGGACATTAATAACTAATTTATATAGTAGTGTGAGGATTAGCCAGGCTTGGTACAGTAGCAATAAATAAATAAATAAATGTACAGGCATAGTAAAATAACAATAGTATATAGACAACAACTTTACTTTATTCACTTTGATATGAAGAGAAGTGCCCCTTCTCTGAAAGGGTGAGAGGAAAAAAGCCCTCCATAAGATATTTGCAGTTCATAAAAATTCTATAGTCGCAGAGGTAGACAAAAAATGGCTTATTACTGTTTGTTCATGACTAATAATGAGCATAACCTTATTTTTTTTAAAAATCATAATGCATCAACTATGTTAAAATCACCTTGTAAGGTGTTAGTCAAGGATTACTATTATCCAACATGCAGAGGAAGGTGGATTCATCTACATATTGTACTACAGTGTATTCCTTGTTTGCAGCATCATACTTTAGTGAAGAGAAGAGTGCACCAAGAAAAGAATCACGTGGAACATCAGGCTTTTCAAGATGAGTCATTAACCCAGAATTATGTCAGATTATAGATTCTATACATATAGTTATCTAACCCCAAATCTGGCTCAATATCATCTCACTAAATTATGCCATTTTCAGTCAATAAGTTGGCGATGAGCTACCATAATGCTTGCTTTAGAAATGTTTGCAAGCACTTCAACCACACAATGTCGCAAGTTCCTTTAATGGAATAGCTTTATTTAATAATGTGAGAACCACATTGTTGGTGAACAGCAGCTCAGACTGTAGCTGATGGTGCGTAGATCCGTAGCATAGTATACCATACCGTATGGCATAAGTGAGTTGGGGTATCCATAGCATAGCATAGTATACCATACCATATGGCATTAGTGAGTTGGGGTATCTGTACAATAGCATAGTATACCATACAATATGGCATTAGTGAGTTGGGGTATCTATAGCATAGCATGGTATACCATAACATATGGCATTAGTGAGTTGGGGTATTCATAGCATAGCATACGATACCATACCATATGGCATTAGTGGGTTGGGGTATCTGTAGCATAGCAAAGTATACCATACCATATGGCATTAGTGAGTTGGGGTATCCATAGTATAGCATACTATACCATACCATATGGCATTAGTGAGTTGGGGTATCCATAGCATAGCAATGTATACCATACCATATGGCATTAGTGAGTTGGGGTATCCATAGCATAGCATAGTATACCATACGATATGGCATTAGTGAGTTGGGGTATCAGTAGCATAACATAGTACACCATACCATATGGCATTAGTGAGTTGGGATATCCGTAGCATAGTATAGTATAGCATACCACATGACATTAGTGAGTTGGGGTATCCCTAGCATAGCATAGTGTACCATACCATATGGCATTAGTGAGTTGGGGTATCATACAATAACATAGTATACCATACAATATGGCATTAGTGAGTTGGGGTATCCATAGCATAGCATAGTATACCATGCCATATGGTATTAGTGAGCTGGGGTAACTATTATTACTCTCATTTGTGTATCCTGCAGGTCAACAATGGAGGGACCTGATGGAAAGTGTCTGCTACTTGGTGTGCACAGTATTACAGAGACCAGATAACTTTGTCTGCACATGTTGCAATATGTCACTGTCACACCACAATTGCCATACAGATTTCCTTAAACCCCTTATCCTATCAATCAGTATGGATTCACATACTGATTGCACATCTATGTTTGGCCTGCTTGAAGACAGCCCAGATTTTGTCAAACACAATGGCTACATGTTACCATTTCTTAGGTACCTGTAGACAGAGTATCAACCACGTCTTACCTGGCATCTCTGCTCACTGGATGAGATAGTAAAGAATGGTTACCATGAGCCTCAGAATTGAATGTTTAGGATGGATTGTCATCATCACCATCTGTGAAGATATATTTGTGAAAATTTTGACTGTACCTATATAATAAACAAAAATCCCAACCTCATGATAAATGACAGGACATGTTTTGCATATCTCATTCATGGAACAGCTGTACTCTGCGCTTGACCTTCCATGATGGTTTTAAATGTTTTCATCTGCAGAACAAAGTAGCATGATGATAATTTAGCACAGTATTTCAGTAATATCACCAGTAAGGTCTGAAATATGCCTGTGGGGTGTACAGTCAGTAACTGGGCATGTTCACACCACTACAACTACGTTCCATGAGCTCCACACCAAAAACTGGTAACAGTAATACCTGCACATACAATGTGATATCACTGCTTGTTTAATGGGACAAGTTTACAGTATTTGTTACTGCTGAATAGTGACTGCTATGGCGATGGACTGCAGCATGGTGGTAACAGAGCGAGAAAGAAAGAGAGAACAATTAGAGGTAGTACACTTTGTATAAAAGTGTAGTATTGCATTTTATTTTAAGAAGAAATACTTTGCCATGCTGAAAAGCTGTACATGGTTTGATTCCTGATGTGTGTCCTGCTTGATGCTAAAAAGATCTATTGTTCTCTGTTGCTTAGCTTAGACACCTAAACATTGCTGAATACATTAATGAGATGTTTCCAAATGTAATACTCAGCACCAAACAAAATATTTTCCAGATAAAAGCAGAGGATGAGAATATTTGTTGCATTAGTTTCTTCAGTCAATGTGTCACTACAGCATGAAAGGTCAGTATATGGGAAAATTGTCCACATGCGTTATGATTCAGGAAAAAGTTCAGTGCAGAAATGATTGTATATAGCAATCACACATACATCTTGCAGAACAAACTTGCTTATTGTTATACATGGGAACATTAAAACATTCCCCATCAGCTTTCATTTTAAGTAACAATCACGGAGCTGGAGAGCAGCTGATGCAGTAAAAACAAGGATGATATCACCAGTAGATTCAAAGTATAAACAATTTATTCCACACAAAGTGTATGTACAAGCTTTCATCCATGCTCAGTCAGGAACTTCTTCAAAGTAATTCAGTTAGTAAAACATACTTCATTTAAATACTAAATAAGCAGTCAGTAAAACACACTTCATAGGTTCATAGGTTCATAGGTAGGTACTAGGCTATTGGCCTTAGGGCCTATATAAGCCTAAGCAAAAAACAGTCCCCTGCACGTAGAAAATTGCACGGCAAAATGGTATCCAAAGAAAAAATGAAGCCAGCAACTGGATGGCTGAGAATAATTAATTTATTAATCAGACATTATAAAGACTTCGACCTTCACAGACCAGTTTCGGCATAGAGTTAGCTTAGCCTTCTTCAGTGTGATAAAATAGCAAGCAAAATGGAAGTCGTTTAATACAAAAATGTTAATTAGAAGCAAACATACTCAAACATGATTGGTGAACTCATGAATAAAACATAAATAAAACATTCAAAGATGTTCATTAAGTCCTGGATAAAAAAGAGCACCTAACTTAATTATCCATTTTTTCTCTTTAATATTTAATTTATTATGCCAGCCAGATTTCACTGTGCGATCACCTAGAATTTTGTCAATAACAAAAAAATGAAACCTTGCTGTAGGGTGTTTTAATGTGTGTTTATAAAGCACATTACTGTATTTTTTTACATTTGACATCACTTAGATGCTCTTAGATGCGTAACTTGAATGACCTCGATGTCTGTCCTACATAGAAACAGCGGCAACTGCTTTTATTAAAAATTGTGATGAATGCACTATTGAATTTCTTCTCCTCAGATGTCTCAGTATTTTGACCTATTTCTTGAGTCTGTGATTGTATACTTATGCTAGTTATGACCTCCCTGTCATTCCCTTCTATTTCTTCGTGTTGTTTTTGATCTAGTAATAACTTAAAATGTCCCCTCTCTCTTTTATTTACCACTTCTAACATCACGCCATTTATTAGTGAATTGTGGTATCCCCTCTTCTGAAGCATGTCTTTCAGGCAAACACATTCATCTAGGAAACTTTCAAATTCAGATACCATTCGTGCAGCCCTTACATATTGACCTTTTAATACAGCTTTAATTTGCTTAAATGGATGAGAGCTATTAAAATGTAAAAAGCTGTTTGAGTAAGTTAGTTTTCAATAACTTTCAGCTTTAAATACCTTAGATACTGTATCTCTTATTACCCTCACATCTAGGTATGGTATTTCATCAACTCCAACCATATGTGTGAATCTTAGGAAAGGGGTACACCCATTCAAATATTCTAAAAACTCAGGAAAAGTCTCACCTGGCCCCTCCCAGTACATAAAAATATCATCCAAAAGTCTTGTATAACATATACAGTGGGAGAAATAATTTGAATTAAATACATATTTTTTTCTCCCACTGTAACATTACGATGTTAGCATATGTCCCACCACAAGCTGAACCCATTGAGATGCATTCCGTTTGCAAATAGTACACTCCATCAAATAGAATAAAGTTGTTATGCGAAACAATACTTAATAGATGCTCAAAATTATTAATTTTTACCTGTGGTACATTATTTTCCAAAAGATACTCACAAAACCATTCTACCCCTATCTCATGGGGTATAACAGTATAGAGGTCTTTCACATCTATAGTAATAAAATAACCACCTTTGTTATAATCTAATTGATTTATTCTTTGTAGAAAATCCCATGAGTCTCTACAGATACTTTTTTCTTCGGATACAAACTTCTTTAATCTGGTGTCTAAGTACTTTGCTATGGGTTGTATGGCAGAACCATGGGCGTCTACAATGGGTCTCATTGGGGGGTCATGTAGATCTTTATGCAGTTTAGGTAAACTAAACATACAAGAGACTTTTGGGTGGGAAACAAGCATGTAATTCAGTTCTTCTATAGAAATGCTTCCCTCTATAAAGAGGTCATTAATTTCATTTTTTATTTTTCTCAGTGCCCTATTAAATTAATTTAGCTCTGCCCTTTTATAGAAACACCCTTCAAGTATATTTTTCATTTTTATGTTGTACAATTCCATGCTCATGATAGCAACCCCACCTCCCTTGTCTGGTTTCATAACCCTGATTACTTTATTACTTTGAATAGATCTTAATAACTCATTTTCATCTCTAGACAAATTCTGGGCTACATCCATAGAATTCAGGGTATTTAAACTATGAAGATCAATCTCACAGAGATGTTCGAATAACTGTAGGGAGGGGTGTATGGGAGGGTTATAAGTACTCGATACAGACAGGGGGTTCCCTGTATAACTGACATTCTGAAACAACATATTTTTAAATTCGATTTTCTAACAAAGAGTTTCAGGTCTACCAGTGTTTGACTGATATGCAACTTTTGTTCAGGTACAAAAGATAGACCCTTAGAAAAAATATCACATAATTTTTCACAGATAGGTACATCAGAATAGTTAAATACTTTAAAGTCCTTAGTGACATTCTCAGTGATTCTGGGATATGGTCTAAGATTTAATTTTATTTATTTGATTTATTTTACATTTGTTTACCGGGCTAGTCCAACTGGATACATGTCCATTTTCAGTGGAGGCCTGGGGAGAAAAGCTCCTCTACAATACTACTATAGTAAGAATAAACAAAAAAATTACCATAATATATAAACATATACAAATAAAATCTAAAAACATGTACTTTAAACCTTCAGCTGGAAGTAAAAGCATATGAGGTTTAGTAAAGTAGAAAAAAATACAAGTAAAGTACCTAATTACTCTATTACAAAAAGATGTAAAGTAGAAAAATACAAGTAAAGTACCTAGTTACTCTATTACATCTTTGTAAGAAGTTGAAAAGTAGCGGTTTTATGCCTTTATTAGAAATGAAGTAACAGAAACAGTTTTGTAGAGGATAATTTAGAATGTTAGATATAAGAAAAAGAGTGGGTGTAAAGAGTGAAATAGCAAGGTGGTACAAAATGGTTAGTCTGGGTTATTGCAAGAGCAAAGCCAGTAGTTGGAAAAGAAGAGTTTTAGTTTAGTTTTAAATAGTGGGAGTGATGTTTGAGTTATGAGGTCTTGGGGTAGTTGATTCCATATTTTACCAACTGAGTTGGAAAATATAGAGTCACCTGCTGAGTTCTTAGATAGAGAAGTATGAATCAGTATTTTATTAGAGGAGTGCAGGTTCTTCAAATTGTTATAGGGTTTTATGAGGGTGGAGAGCATTGGAGTGTTGTCAGGGTGGTAGAGGGCTTTATGGGCAATTGTAAGTTGATTAAATTGTATTAGATTGGGTAATTCAAGCCACCCTAGTCTTTTAAGATTGGAGCAATGATGAGACCTGTATGGAGAGGCTGTAGCAAATCTGGCAATATTGTTATATGATGTAGTTAGTTTATTAAGATTTTATTTAGAAAGATTTGTATAAATAGGGGAGGCATATAATAGGGAAGAGATTAAGTGGGTTCTAGCTATTGTAGTTTTGGCTTCTGGAGTAAGGAAAGATTTGATTCTGTAGAGAGAGCCTAGTTTTCTGTTAGTTGATTTTATTCTAGAGTCAATGTGCATGTCAAATTTTAGTTGGTTGTCAATTGTAATACCCAGAAGTTTGGTGTTATTGTCTGGAGAGATAAGGATGCCATTGCTGGATGTGAGTGAGAAATTGATGGAGGGAGACAAGAGAGTGGGTGTAAAAATCAAGAGTTTGGTTTTCTTTGGGTTAAGGAGGAGACAATGGTTAGAGAACCATTGCTCTATGGTTGCGAAGGTATTTTGTGTGAGAGAATAAAGTTCAGACTGTGTTGGGGCTGAGCAAATGATGGTTGTATCATCTGCATAATTTCAGGTATGGTTCCTCCCTCTGTGATTCCCGTTCATGTTCCCCCTCTGATGTTGATTGTAATTGCCTCTTCCCCCCCAATTCGTTTGAGGGGTTTCCTTCTGGAATGTGTTCTGGCTGTTTCTGGCTCTGAGACATTCCGAGTGCCTCAGTTGTGGGAACTCTTCCTGTTTGTCAAAAAATAGTCACCTTCATTTTCATTAGCTGCCAAATTATTTCTGTACCTACTATCCCACATTTGTGAACGTGGGGGTTCTGGGTATGCAGAATTATTGGCATAGTCCACAGTATCTCTTTCAATCTTTTTCATTTTATGATTTTTTATACCTTCCGATTGACTTTCAATGCTTTTGAAGATGCGGTTATACTCATACAAATTATTTGTATGTGATGTATTATTAACAATAAGTTTATCCAGATCCTCAGCCTCCTTACTAAGAGTTGCAATATCAGCTTGGTTATGTTTAATAACCAGCTCAAGGTATTCAAACCCATGACAATCAAACATATTAAGCAATTCTTTGTGGAAGGGGGAATTACAGACCAAACCTGTTGGAAACCATCACATTATGAGCCCTTTGGGTTCAATTTTTAAATGTAGGCATTCTTTAAAATACATATTGTCCATCTGCAGTTTGTTGATTTTCAAAAGTAAACTGTCTAACTTTTGTAAGCTATTGAAATAGTTATTACTTACAGGTGTAGTATCAGTTCCAAGCAAAAAACTCCCATCCACATGTAGCCATTCAGTAATATTAACGGCCTCATGTCTATTAACAGAGCCATTTATCCTGCTTGAATTCTGGTCTCCAGCATTCTGATTTAATTCCCTTTGTTCCCTATGTTCCTGTGATGTTGATGGCCGAATGCCATCAGTATTAAATCCATTTTGGTTCCCTGAGATCAACTGTTGTGTCCTGCTGCTTGTTTGAGCTCCAGGGGCATGTACTTCCTGCTCCACTATGTAAGTAGATTGACTGTTAGACTCAAGCTGTCTTCTCTCAAGAATATCCAAATGCTGCATTAATTTGCCAAATGAGCTATTCAGCTCAGCAAGTGTTTGGCTAAATAGCATCATCGAATCTCCCTTCTCAGTGCCAGAAGCCATCAACTCAGAAAAAAATGCAAAGTCACCACTAATGAACAAAAATTGGCACACATGGAGCTGGAGAGCAGCTGATGCAGTAAAAACAAGGATGATATCACCAGTAGATTCAAAGTACAAACAATTTATTCCACACAAAGTATATGCACAAGCTTTCATCCCTGCTCAGTCAGGAACTTCTTCAAAGTAATTCAGTTAGTAAACATACTTCATTTAAATACTAAATAGGCAGTCAGTAAAACACACTTCATTTAAATACTAAATAGGCATACAATCATTCCTAAAAACCATGCCCCCCCCCCTTTTTTTTACTACACTGCTAGTAAAATATATCTTAAACAATAAATAAACTTTATCTCATCTCTAACATAAGCCCTGCAAGCGGACACGCCCCCGGAAGACTAGAATGGCTGAAAGTAAACAGCCACGAGAGAGGCCATGGAAATGTGCATAAACACACTACACAACACATGCCCCAATAGACCATCACTGTATAAAGTGAAGAGATGTAATAAAATTAAATTAAAACCTTTTTTTTTTTAAAACCCCGTAAATGTTTGCTACTGTGTGCGCCCGTGTGCTACTAGCGCAATCACAGTTAGCAATCAGTGGAAAAGGATATAAGAACTAAATATGCAAAGTAAGCCAGGAAGTAATAGCTTAGCGGTAGAATTGCCGGCCTAAGAGTAGGCAGGCAGGGTTCGAGCCCCCACAACAACCTTTTTTTTTTTGTAAATAAGCACTAAAAAGCCCCCTGACAGTATTGTACACATGTAAATGTATTCCCTTTTGTAAAATGGAATGAAATGGAGCATATATTCTGAAGTAACACAATAACAAAAATAGTCAGAAATGTACTGATAGCTAAGCTGCTGTGAGACGGAGTGCCCGTAGCTGAGTAGTGTTTAAAAAGCTGCAAACTGCGTGCCTGTTGCTAGGCATCGGTTTAACAGAGTGAAACTGTTTGCAACTAGCTGTACTTAGCTGAACATGTGTGTCACTAGCCAATTAAGGTTTATCCCAGTGCACACCGTTTGCGCGGCGCTCCCACAAGCTAACTGCCAGTGCGCATGCGTTAGCTCCGCGCAAACGAGCGCAGACCTGGTTTTAAGTGCTTAAAAGTGCTTTTGGCATGTTTGATTGACAGGTCTCAACTCATTTCTGTCAGGAAAATCAAAAATCAGTTGCCAGATTCGCACCCAGGATACCATGCACTAGAGTCAAGGTACTAAACCACTAAGCCATGACAGCAATACCTAGAAATGCAGAAATAGCATATATATGGGATAAAATCCAGAATGGAGCATGATAAAGCATTTTCAGTGAAGTAGATACAATTCCAAAACGGCCAATCAGAGAAATGTGCGGGAAAATCGGCATATATAAGCTCCATAGGCGGGAATACACAGCAGAAACGATTGTAGATCAGAGCTGCAGTCAGAATGAGTGGAGTAGGTGAGGGACGTTGCTTTCGAGCACAGTGTTGGGGTGTTGAGGAGTCCAGATACATGGTCTGGCTCCTTGTCCATCATCACGAGGCCCAACTCATGCAGGGCCAGGTCTCATGGGGAGCATATAGGGCAGAGGCATGGGACCAGTTGGCTCGTGATCTGACCAGTGCTACTGGCATTCCACGCACTGGTGAGCAGGTCCGTCACCACCATGCGGACTTGAAACGACGCAAGCAAGACCAGTTGTCCGAATGGATCCAGGAGGCCCGGGATATGCCCAACACCCCACTACTGAGTAAGTTACATTTTACTTATGTATGTAAGGATTTCAACTAGCTGATACCATGGAGATGTGCAGTCCAATATTACTTCTTTTGTATTACAGCTGCAGGTGTCCGCTCTATGAATCGCGAGATGCATGCCTGTAGGCTGGTGCGGATGCGCCACCGTGCAGGTTAGTAACCCCACCCACTACTTGTAAATAAATATTATACTGTAGCATGTATCAGAACACTGCAGTGTATTGATTAAAAGTAATATAATGTGCAAGCAAGATTTGAAAGTCTGCAGGTATGGCTGCAACAAGTTCATCAGTATGCAAGTGTAACTGGAAATATAATTGATAGAATTAAACAGTGCTGTAATACAGATGTCCCACCATTAATTAAATATAGTGTAACCTGCAGTAGTCTCAAGAGTACAGCTTCAGAATCTGAGGTAGTCACATGTGAGATATATCCCCTGTTGAAATGCTGAATCATGACAGAAGTGAGGCTGTTGGAAAGTGTTTGAATCACCACTAGTCTAACATGTGAACAAAGCCTAGAAGTAGCAACCTGAACTGTGAATTTGCAGGAAGTGTGAGACTGACAGAAAGGGTCATGTATGAATAAATAAAGTAGTAATAACCCCGGAATATATTAGCCCCAGTGTGTTTCTACAGAACTAAATGCATGTGGGAAGTACAACTTAATATACCAAACTGATTTCAGTGTGTCAGAATCTGGAATGTCTAGCCAAATGCTGTATATGGTGATCACAGTAAACAATATGCAGATAGAATGAATGATTATCTGACAGACTAAATAGCCATAGTTGTCCCCTGTCCTGTCATCAAAGTGTAGCAGGATGATGTATCTGATCAAATTCAAAATAAGTAGGATAGTGATGTATTTGTAACAGGTGTAGCTTGACAGTCAAATAAAATTTATTTTGAAACATCAGCCTCAACTTAATTGTGTACCTATTATAAATGTAAATCAATGTGTAACATATGAATGTGTCATCACTTTCTATCTCCGCCCAACCCTATAATTCCATATAATAACACCCACTAAATAATGGTATGTGAACATTTCATTAATCATGGACATTTGTCCGTTTCAAAAATATATGCATGTCTGTTCGTGCATGTGCCCTGTTCATACCTGCAAATCTGATGGCCTGTTGCCATTAATCAACCCTGCATGTTGTTTGACTGTGTATTTCTGTTCAAATAATGCATGTGATATTGATATGCCCCTTGTTCAATGGTGTTAATATCTGGGTGTTTGTTTGATGGGAATACCAATGCATGCTGTTACAACTAATCTGAATGGAATACAATGCCACTAACCCAAACTAACATAACTACTCACAAACCTAGAACGCTTGGGAAGGCAGGTCCCAGCGGACCCACCTCTCCCACCTCAGCTGGTGACTGCACCTGGCACTAGTGCCCAGGCCGGACCCCCCTCCTGTGGCCCTGTGCCACCTTCGGGTGGAAGCGCTGCAGGGGATGGGGCCCGTCCCCCCTCTGCAAGTGTGGCCAGAGGGGTTCGTCCACTCACCTTCCGCGGTGTCCGGTCTGTGGTGCGAAGGGAGATCCAAGACACTGTTCTTGGGCCCCTACTCCAGCTCGAGGCTCGTGTGGCACAGCTAACGGCCCCGGCCATTGCCCCGCCTACACAGCTTCCCCAGCACAGCCCGTCCTGGGCTGTGAAGGAACAGTGGCAACTGCCTATGGGTGGGGATATCAGTTCCACTGTTGCCATCTGTGGGCTCATGCATCTTGGAAATCCCAACCTCCGTCCCCGTCAATTGTGTAACCCCCACGTGTGTCATACACGCCCTGTATGCGTCTTGTCTGTCTTGCCTGTTAACCTACCCAACCTACCTCCCCAGCTATACCGACTTCCTTCACCTGACATACCACTCTCACCTGAAAAAAAAAAAAAGGGCACTCTGTACCCACAAAAAAATTACGCCCCATACAGAGCTGTCCATGTCGCATACATGTCTGCTTGACATTGAAACAGTTAATTACAATTGGCTCTACAACAACTATTAATGTTGTCCTGACACCTCTCTCAGGGGTGAAAGGTTTCTAATGTCTCACCAAAATACATGGAAATGCACAGCTGTTGCTGCCAAAGACATGGGCATCTATGGGCCTTACCTACATCCCTCCTGCAAATCCCACGCTTGTTTCCCTACTGTCTTACCCTCTTTGTGACCCCTTTTTCACCACTTTCCTGTCACCCCTTTTTCTTTTCTTTCAAAGAAATTAGCGGGTGTAAGCTTGTGTTAGCGGAGCTCACCGCCAGTGCGCATCGTGAGCTCAGCAAACGAGCGCAGACCTGGTTTAAAGTGCTTAAAAGTGCCTTTATTGCACTTTGATTGACAGGTGCTGTACTCAGTTTGAAAGTTTGCTAAGAAAAATAAATTCCCACTGTCAGTCTCAAACCCAGGACCTTGGTAACATTAGTCTGTATGACCTACCACTAAGCCATGCCTGCTTTACAAGAACACACTGCTAAAATAAATATAACATGTAATAGTAGGAATCAGTGTAAAGGCAATATAGGAGATGTACTATCTAAAGCATGTCAGGTAGAGTTTTAATGGCCAAATTACTGGATTCCCATACTAGTTCAGTGTGAACAGAAACAGCCCTGCTACCTGTTAGCTTGTACATAATAATGTAAGGTAATGTACATATGTGAAGGTATGTATATCTACACATACATATATATAAATATATATTAATACATATGAAATATAGTCATAGGTCTCAGTAGCCATACACACTCACTACAGGAAACAGTGAAGATATATGCAGCAACCAGAATCTGCAACACAGCCTGGCTCCTGTGAGACCTACTAAGCCCTTTAACTGCTTAAAGGTGCCTCCAGCACTTTGATTGATAGGCCCTATACTCAACTCAAAAGCAGAATATGAGCATACTAGTAGGCCCTACCACAAGACCATTGTAACACTAGTCTGTATGACCTACCACTAAGCCATGACCCTCATACAGGAATATAGTGCTAAATAAGTGGAACACGTAATAGTAGGCATGAAGATAAAGGCAATATAGTATGTCTACTACCCAAAGCATGTCATGCAGACTTTTATAGTCCCAATTACTGGGTTCCCATACTAGTGTAGTGTTAACAGAAACAGCCCTGCTAATTGTTAGCTTGTACCCAATAATGTCAACTAATGTACATATATGAAAGTATGTATATGTACACAGATATATATATATATATATATTTATATGGCAATACATATGACATATAGTTGTAGGTGTCAGTATGCATACACACTCACTATAGGGAACAGGCAAGATAAATGCAGCAACCTGAATCTACAACACAGCATGAAGCATGGTAGATGTACTAACCTTCACACTCACAAAACACTGTCAACAGCATACCAGCATGGTCCACACCCTACAATCTGAAAGGGCAATGCCTATCTCACATACCCTTTTATAGCAGTGTCCTGAAATCACAGTGAGACATGCAATCAGTACACACCCAGCTGCATGCAATTAGCAAATGCTGCCTTACAATTGGTGCAGAGGCCATCACATGGACCTATGCAGATACCTACAAAAGCAATGAGTACCCACACTACACTCATGCAATACATTCATTGCACAAAACCGACAGAGAAAGAGAGAGAGAGACAGAGAGAGAACAAAACAGAAATAAAGACAGCCAGCAGCAAAACCAGCAGCAGCAGCAGCAGCAGCAGCAGCAGCAGCAAACTTCAAGCAGCACCAGTGACACACCAACAGCTGCCACAAACACAGGTAATGCAAAGTAGCAGGTTAATCCTGTGTATACTGTGACACCTCCAAATGTATCATAGTTCACTATCTATAGGTATGTCCATGAGATAGGTTGTGTGTACATAGTCATGAAATATAAACATATGTAATATTGTTGTACATGTGGGCCATAACTAACACTTCCATAGCTTAGAACACAAGGCCAGTTGTGCATATGATGCAGTAGTTCCCAGGGTCAGTAGAGGTTCCTCCTCATTGGTGTGGGACCACTGTGTATGTATGGCACTGTTCAGGTACATATCCTGTAGTATGGCCAGGGATTAATATCAGTCTGTCATGTGGTGCTATGTCCTCCAGGGGTAAATGTAGCACACATCCAGGGATACCATTTCATAACAGTGATGATATGTGTTCTGCAATGATGAGGGTGGCTCTCACCTGGACATGTGAGAGGATAGGGAGGTTACAGTCATCTGGGATAACTAATAACACGTGTGTAGGACAATGGGGGGGGGTACCTGCACCTAAACTGTCTGCAACAATGTTGGCAATATCTGTGCATTTGGTGAATGTGAAGCATCTTAACACTGCAGACAACAGATGCCTTCCCGTCATGTGAATCTGCCCTGTGCTGCAGTAGCCTCCTACTATTGTTATACAATATGCCTGTATCTGTAGTCCACTGGACAGGATTAATAAGTGGTGTGCAGTTGTTCTGGGTTAGATAACTGTGTGCACAGTACATGCAGTATGTGGGATGTCTGTGGTAAGCATATGCAAAGGTGCTGGCGGTGTGTGTTGTGGCTTCCACTGGCCCAGTGGGCTGCATGGATAGCATCACTGTCATAACTACTGAATAACTGTGTAATAACATGCATACATAGCAAGGTAGTGTACTGTGCTTGTGGTGTTGTTCAGATATGTATATCCAGGCTGAGTAATGTGTGTCCACATCACAGGGTTGGATGGCAGCACACATCCAGTATGTATGGATGAACACCCAGAATGTGTCAGACGTGTCACCTGTGCAGAAGTATCTGGCCATTACCTGTGCATCCCCCACAACACACACACATGCAACATATGGCAGATGTAGTATAGCAGTACACACATGTTCATAGGTTCATACTAGGCTATCTGCCCGAGGGCATTTACAAGCCTAGCCCATCGTTTTGTGGCTTACGCCACCCCTTTAGTATGGGGAACCATACCCATTATTTTGCTGTGCCTCTGTCGAGCAGTGACACGGAGGTAATCCCTGGGGTATATCTGCGATCTCCCATCCATTGGTCAAGATTTCTCTTGAACAAGGCCAGCGAGGTGCTCTGCCTCACATATACCGTGATTTTGTTCCACAGCATAGGGAGTCTTTGGGTGATGAATCTATCCCTCCAGCATGTCCTATTAATAGCCGTGTCGAGGTTTAAGTCTCCTGCCCTTGTGGCTCTGATGGATCTAGGTTTTTTAGGTGAAGCATATTCATCAAATCTGGGTTTGACATGGCCTTGTATGTTGGGCAAAGGTCACCTCTGAGCAAGCGTAAGCGACTGAATAGAACATACATGGACATGCTGGAGGGCAAATTCTAACTGAGAGGCTCCCTTCACTCTGTAATGAGCTCGAACAGTTGAGAATGAACAGTTCATAGGTTCATACTAGGCTATTTGCCCTAGGGCATTGGTAAGCCTAGTAGAATGTGTTTGTCTTTGCCACCCAATCACAAGTTATGCTGCTATGCCCTTGTCCGACTTTAGTATACTTTGCCTCTGTCTAACAGCGACATAGAAGTGATACCTGGGATACAACTATGATCTCCATCCACTCATCCAGATTCCTATGGAAGAGAGTCAATGAGGGACTCTGCCTAACCAGTAGTGTGAGCTCATTACAGAGTGAAGGGAGCCTCTCGGTTAGGAATATGCCCCTCCAGCATGTCCATGTATGTCAGTGCTGAGGTCCAGCTCTCCTGAGCATGTGGCTGTATGGGACTCTGATTGCCTGAGGTGCATCACGTTCATTACTGCTAGGTAGGACATGGCTGTATATGGCATGCACAGATTGCCTCTGAACAGGCAGTATGCCACTGAGTCCAGCTGGATTCACTTTTGTTTGTATAGGGTGCTATCAACATCACTGCTTGTTAAGGGTAATGACCACCCTGCAGTGCATAGCCCCATGTGGCAAAAGCCACATCCCACCCCATCATTCTGCACACACACTAACCCCACCAACAGTAAAACACATACTTTCCATTTGCAAGATTCAAACCCATACCTAACTGTGCAATGACAGTAGAAACAGACACATTAGCAGAGTGCGCTATTTGCAGTAGTGGGTGAAATCCTTACTAATGCTGTACTTAGAGGGTGCTGACATCATCTGTGTGTAGGAGGAGGGATGTGCACCCTGTAGTGTGTCCTCCCAGTTGGCAAAAGGCAGTTAACCCACACATAAACCACACTCATACATTCCCTTTGCAGGATTCAAACCCCTACCTTACTACGTTATGACACTGAAGAAAGACGCATTAGCAGAGCGCGCTATGCAAATTATTTGAGGACTTTACTACAGGTGATATAGTTATACAGTCCTGACATCATCACTGTTTCAAAAGGGGGATCTGCATCCTGTACCATACTGTCACGGTTGCTAATAGGGACATTTCCCACACACACACATCGATGTGTTGGTGGTTTGCATATGTGGGGGATCCAGAACTCCAGTGTGATTAGTATATGGTTTGATTGCAACAATGAGGGATATACTCCCAGTGGTGAGCAGTTTGTACTCATGTTTGTAAAGATCAGCTCTACTATATCTGCCCCTCTTGTGGGAAGGTTGGTTACCTGTTCCATAGCCAAAGAATGTCTGATCAATGGGAACCTTAGAGCTTGGGTATTGTGGCTTGTGTAATGTTCACAGTCTATGTTTGGGTAGCTGGCATCACCCAGTATGATGGTGTTTGCAGAGTAATCTAAACTCTCCTGTGTCAGCATGAAGGCTGTGTGGGAGACCTGAGTTTGAGAGGGTGCTGTAAGAGCTCCTCTGTGTCTCTTTCCATGTGGTCCAGGGAGGTACGTCCCAACAGGTAGCTGACTGTGACCGGGCCCTTGCTCTGTCTGGAGGGCGGCACGTCTGTCAACAGCTCATGTCAAGCAAGTGCACACCCCTCATAAATGATGTGGAAACCTTCAAAGGCCCAAGGCCTGTTGAAAATATGGACCAGACTGCAGATACCTGTATAGAGTCATTCTGTGGACACATTCAGGAATGCATGGATCATGAAGCCACATATGAAAGCATGACCCAATTCTCCAAAGGCAGATGTCCTGGGCACCGGACACCAGCCATAAACACACTATACAATAGAAGGATGGCGCCACTACATGATACAACAACCTCCCAAAATGTGAAGGCACCACTGATGAGTATTGGATGACAACTACAGGCACCCATATGATTGTCTAAGGCCATCTTTGAGAGAGGATTCCACAAGCCACTGAGGATAATCACAAGGCTGCCTGTAGTTATGTTAGTAACCTGAGTGGTACTACCCAGATATGCTCAGAGGTAATACAATATGTCACACAAAATATAAAACACACAGACATTGCCATCATCATAGTGGACAGGTTCAATGCTGCCTTCTCTCCCCACCACACCAAAAGGGAACATATGTCTCACAGCACAGTGCTTCCCCCCCTGACATCACAGATGCTCAGGTAAGAGATGCCCTTCCCAAATCAATAAACACTGCATCAATGGGACCAGACAGTGTCCCAGGCTGTGTCCTACATGAACCACAAGAAGAGCTACACCCAGACATAACATCACTGTTCAATCCCAGCCTTAATACACGATATGTGGCCAGAGAGTGGCATACAGCAACAGTGGTCCCTCAACATGCAGGTGGTGCTGTCACGGATCCTGGACACTACTCGCCCCATATGTCTGATTAGCTTTGTCTGCAAAGCTATGGCAAGGATCATCATGAACCTCACATATCTAGATATTGTGGACCTACAGACATGTCACCATACACAGTTTGGCTTTGTCAATAGCAAATCCTGCCTATCAAACCTGTTTGCTTTGTTTGAAACAGTCACCAAGGCCACTGTCAAGGGGTAGGAGGTCCACACAGCCTACCTGGACCTTGCATAAGCCTTGGATACAATACCCCACTTGTGCATTCTAGGGAAGCTCACCAGTGTACATAATAACCCCTATGTCACTATGGGTATTGCACAGTGGCTCAAGGGCAAAACACACATGGTAGAATTGCTGCAGCCATGTCAGCCTCCAACCTGGTACAAGTGGTGTCCCACAAGGCACAGCCCTAGGAGCTGTCATGTTCATTATATATTTGTCATAGGTACAGGCCATCATGGAAGTACTGTGGCTCAGCAAGTCGCAGGTGACTGCAGACCGAACACCATAATCAACTCAACAGCTAACACACGCATCCTCCAAATGGGACTCTTGCAAACACACGACTTGTGCCACAGCCATGGCCTCAACGTGAATGACAGAAAGAGTATAGTCATCCCCTTTGTCAAACACTAAGTGACCACAATGTACCACATATGTGTTAATCCAGTAAGTGCAGACCAAGGAATTATGGACCTTGGGCATGGGTTGATAGCATTCTACCATTTGACAACAACATGGACAAAGTGGTTAGGTAAGCATGTTATATGGGCCACATCATCATGGGATCCACATGTAGGCCAGGGAGGACATTGTGCCCTTTACTCATCCCTCATCATGCCCATAATTGACTATGATGAACCTGTCGGCATGCACCTTACCAGACACCTGCAGCAACTGGGGCTACCACATATGTACCTCAACAAGGGGATCAAAGTGCTCATACAGATGCCACATACTGACTGGTTAAAGTAGCAGCAGCTCTACTCAGTGACATACTGCCTCTTCATAGGCAATCTGTGCCTGACATAGAAGGCCAGGTCATACCCTCACGTAATGGCCATGCTGCATCTCAGAATATCCAGATCCCACCAGGATACACGCTGGAAATACTTGAACCTCAGGAGTGATATACATAGGACATGGTGGAGGGGCACATTCACAACTCAGAGGCTCCCTTCATTCCTGATTATTATCCCAATAGAGGTTAGGCAGACTGACTCAGTGACTATCTTCAAGAGCGATATTAATGACTGGATGTGACATTGTAGGGTTACCATGGGTATCACTTATGTGTCACTGTGAGAAAGAGGCACAGTACACTAACCTTGGAAAAGGGCATAGCAAGACAGATTCACAATGCATGTTGAAAGGCACGCACATTCTGGCTAGGTGGATACATGCCCTGGGCAGATATCCCTGTACGAACCTATGGACCTATGTCTCTTTTTCACCATTGGCCCTATGTGCTGTCAATCACCAATGTAATATCAATACTCCGGTAGCATGTGCAAAGGTCAGTTGTCAGTCACCTCTATGGTACAGTTGTGGAATATGTGTGTCATGTAGTAATGTCACAGCTGCCACATGTACACAGTCAACCCTATCCCCTACCCATTGATGTACATCACATGTATGAGATGGAAATACATGGCCAAACTGTAACAACAACATACAAGTCAGTCAGATGCATGGACACATGACTCAGTCATTGTCCATGCCACCACAGCTGATGTGGGATGTCGCTCACTGGGATACGTGATAGGGAACATGGAAGGGATCACTGAGCAAGTGACACAGGCTGGTAGACCCTGACCTTGGTTGGCATCAGACCCTCACCAGGGATTCCGACAAATTAATGAATGCTAATGAATAAGTGTAGCTACAACACCCTAGCTGAATGGTTCTTAGCATGCAGTCACTGCATTGCTATGGAATACTGTCTTACCACTCCCACAACAGGTGAGAACATGCAGCTCCTGTACATTAACAACATGTAGACTTTATGCCCCAGACCAGGTGTGCATCCCTCACTACTAGGCTGATAGCATCTACATCTCACACTGTATATACACATCCCACATGCAGCATCTGCACAGAAGACCACGGTCATAATGTTACCCTGTGCAAATACCATGTATTCACATGTGGCAGGCATCACACATGGTAACTATTGAAAGTCACAGGTACATATGTGTATTTGGCACACACATACAGCATGTGTTCATTGCCATAACCAGTGTAATCAATGTCATGCATTATTGTGAGGGACAACCCACACACATGGGCATTCTGTGTGTGCACAACACACATGGCATGTCTGTAATCAAAAGCCATACATAATTGTGATATCATTTAGAAAGGGGTATGTGCATCCTGTAGTGTGTTTTCACAGTTGCCAAAAGGGATATATCAATCATACACACTTACCCCCCTTCACACACACTTGCCACCTGCTGGATTCAAACCCCTACTTAGCTATGTTAAGACACTACAGACGGATGCATTAGCACAGCGCGCTATTCGCATTACTGGGGGATTTCTTTTCCCCTGATATACTTATAGGGTGCTGACATCATCAGAGTCTAGAAAGTGGAGTGATCATCCTGTGGTGTGTTTTCCCAGTTGCCAAAAGGGATGTTTCTTTCATACACACACACACTTACCCCCCTTCACACACACTTGCCACCTGCTGGATTTAAACCCCTACCTAACTATGCTATGATACTACAGATGGACGCATTAGCATGGCGCGCTATTCGGATTACTGAGAGAATCCTTTTCTCCAATATACTTATAGGGTGCTGACATCATCAGAGTTTAGAAAGTGGAATGATCATCCTGTGGTGTGTTTTCCCAGTTGCCAAAAGGGATGTTTCTTTCATACACGCTTACACCCCTTCACACACACTTGCCACCTGCTGGATTCAAACCCCTACCTAACTATGTTATGACACTCAAGACGGACACATTAGCACAGCGTGCTATTCGCATTACTGGGGAATTTCCTTTCCCCTGATATACTTATAGGGTGCTGACATCATCAGAGTTTAGAAAGTGGAATGATCATCCTGTGGTGTGTTTTTCCAGTTGCCAAAAGGGATGTTTCTTCCATACACACTTACACACACAGTTACCCCCCTTCACACACACTTGCCACCTGCTGGATTCAAACCCCTACCTAACTAGGTTATGACACTAAAGACAGACGCATTAGCGCAGCGAGCTATTCGCATTACTGGGGAAATTTCCTTTCCCCTGATATACTTATAGGGTGCTGACATCATCAGAGTTTAGAAAGTGGAATGATCATCCTGTGGTGTGTTTTCCCAGTTGCCAAAAGGGATGTTTCTTTCATACACACTTACCCCCCTTCACACACACTTGCCACCTGCTGGATTCAAACCCCTACCTAACTATGTTATGACACTAGAGACAGACGCATTAGCGCGGCGCGCTATTCAGATTACTGAGAGAATCCCTTTCTCCAATATACTTATAGGGTGCTTACATGATCAGTGTCTAGAAAGGGGGATGAGCATCCTCTGGTGTGTTTTCACATTTGCTAGGGGTAACATTTGGACCAAGTGTGTGAGCATGCCCAGTTCAGCCTTCCCGTGGCATGTTGTGTGAAAGATGTCTCATTTATCTAAGTGTGTGAGCATGCCCAGTGTGGGCTTTACATATGTTGAACTCTGCAGCCCATCACATTTGTGGATGAGTGTGACCTTCAACAAATACCTGAAGTTTATGGTTGTGTGTTCTGTGCCATGTTGTGTAGTTACTGTCCGAATGCTGTTTGTGTGAACAAAACAGGGAGTATACTGTGCCTGCAGGTTTTGCATGGGATACTTTGCACACAATTGTCAACATCCGTTCATACTGACCTAACACTGTAGCACTGTCTAGTGTAGTGTTTCAGTACTTTCACTGTGGTGGTCAGTATCCTGGGCTTTAGTCCTATCACTGCTTTACATTTCCATAGTGTGCACAACAGCCTGGTTAGGGTCCAGTTGTGCACATCTGCACAAAGGCAGTGCCTCTACAGACCCTGTTAATTGCTGCCCCATAAGCTTAACAAGTGTAGTCTGCAAATCTATGGAGAGGATCATAATTGAGCTCATAAACAAAGATATAGGGGACATGCAGACATTGTACCCATCCCATTTTGGCTTGGTCAGGGGCAGATCATGCCTTTTGTACTGGGTTGACATCTTCAAATTGGTCACTTAGGCCATTGTTGGGGAAAGGCAGTCCATACAGCCTACCTTGGCCTTGCACACACTTTCAACACAATACCCCACTCAGGTATTGTGGAAAACCCTAACAACTGAAATGTAAACCCATATGTCACAAGATGGGTTGCAAACTGGCTTAAGGACGGGACCCACAGGGTTAGAGTTGCTGGCACTATGTTAGATTCCAGGCTGGTCACAGGTGGTGTCACACAGGGCTCAGTCCTTGGCCCCATTGTTTGTCATGTACTTCCCAGAAGTACAGGCCAACATGGGAGGACTTTGGATGACAATGTTAGCAGATGACTGCACACTGGGCACCATAGTGGACAGTGCATCACACACAGATATCCTTCAGAAGGGACTCACAGTAACTGATAGCTGGTGCCAGGGCCATGGCCTGAAGTCAGAGTGCACAACATGTGTAGACATACCCTTCAGGAAAAGCAAGGTGACCCCAAGCTACCATATAGGTGGCAATCCTCTAAGCACAGGGGAGGTTATCATGGACCTGGGGACCCAGGTTAACAGTCGCCATTCTTCTGAGACTCACATTGCTAAAGTGGCTAGGAAGACCTTCTACATTGCCCACCTGATCAGGCTGGGATTCACATCCAGATCTAGTGGGTCATTGTTCCCCTGTACTCTTTACTTATCAGACCGGTGATCAAGTCGAATGCCCTATTCTGGCTGTATCTCACACAACATCTGCAGCAATTGGAGACACCCTGACTGTCCCCCACCTAAAGGATCAAGGAACCCCAACAGCTGTCATATGCTGCCAGATTGACGACACTCACACTCTATTCACTCACATACCGTCTGCTTAGAGGTGACATGTGCCTGACATGCGAGGCCATGTCCAAACAGAGATTAATGGGCATGCTCCACCTCAGACTCAGAAGATCCACCTGAACCACTAGTGCAGGTGACTTACACCTTAGCAGGGATGTATGTTGGACATGTTGGAGGGATGGAGTTATCACTCGGAGACTCCCTATGCTGTGGAATACAATCCTGGTCCATTTGAGGCAGAGCACCTTGCTGGCTGTGTTCAAGAGGTATCTTGACCTAATGCTAGTCGGAGAATGTGTTTGTCCATCAACACATTGTGCGTAGTTCGACATGTCATATGTCTTGTTTAGTATACTGTGCCTCTGTCTACCTGTGACATAACATTGATACCCAGGGTAAACCTCCCATCTCCCATCCACTCATTAGGATTCCTGTTGAGGGGACTCAACCAGTGTCTCTATGGACAACCTGTACTGGTAGTTTACTCATGTGTGGGGGTGGCTTCTGTGTTTTGGATAATGCAGTACAGCCTGTCCTATATATGTCAGTGCTGGGGTTCAGGTCCCTCATGTGCATATCTCCCTGCCATTCAGATTGTACAAGGTGCAGCATGTGCATTGATTCCAGCTTGGACATGGCCTTCTACATCAGGCACAGCTTGCATCTGGGTGGACAGCATGGCAGTGTGTGGAGCTGCACTCTGTTTAATCAGACTACACATTACATGTGTTCCAGCTCTGTCATACTCCTGGTGAGGTACTGTTGTGGACTTTACAGGTGCTGGATGTGTGTGCATGAGGTACACCCCACAGGGGCTGTTGTGGTCATTTCTAATGCTGATGAAAGATAACTGCAGAACCAGAATGACCTCCCCTTAGCTAGATGTCAGACAGCATGGACCATACAATCACAACTGAAAACAGGACCCTCTCCACAAAGGGAAAGTGTCCTGTCTGGTGGACCCCAGCCATAAACAAACTGTATGACAGATGAGGGTTACTAATGCAAGACAGAGCTACATCTCCAAAAGGGAAGACAGCTGTGATCAGCACTAGTAGAAAGCTACATTATCTCATAAAGACATGCAAGGTCAACTTGGGGACATAAATCACCAAAGACAATGAAGGTAACCACACTTCTTTCTTCAGTTATGTCAGACACCTGGTTGTGAACCCTCGGATATGCTCAGAGTTGGTACACAACAACATATATTCCAGTGACCTGACAGATATTGGCAACATTCCGGACAGCTTCAGTGCGATTTACCCTCCCTCACCCCCAAAACAAGATAGTTATCACTGCTGTATGTAACCTCACTGTCATCTTGGATGTCCATGTGAGAGCCACACTCAGCAAAGACAAGTACACAGCATCCATGGGACCTGCTGGTATCTCCAGTTGCATGCTATGTGAACTCCAGAAGGGCTGGACCCATATATACAACTGCTATTTAACCTTAGTCTTGCTACAGGATATGTACCTGAACACTGGCATACGGCAACAGTGGTCCCACTCCACAAGGGGATGCCTCCACAGACCATGGCAACTACCACCACACAGGCTTAACCAGCCTTGTCTGCAAAGATATGGGAGGAGTCATGGAGCTCTTACACAGACACATTACTGACCTACGGACCCTTGTTCCCACCTAGTTCAGCTTTGTACAGGGCAGATCCTGCCTTTTGCACCTTTGCACCCGAAAAGTACCTACCATGAAGATCAGGGTTCTTCAACACATGTCATATGCTTCCAGAATAGAGGAAGTCCAGCTTTGTTCAGTGTCATACCGCATACTTACAGGTGACCTATGCCTGACATACAAGACCATGTCCAATCAGGATTTGGTGGACATACTCCACTGCAAGCAATCCAAATCCACCAGAGCCATGAGAGCTGAGTATTTGAACCTCAGCACATACATGTATAGGACATGCTGGAGGGACAGAGTCATAACTCAGAGGCATCTCACACTCTAGCAGAGTATCCCAGTTCATGTTTGACAGAGTCCCTCACTGACTCTCTTCAGGAGACATCTGGACAACTGCATATGAGACGGAGGCACAGACTAGACAGAGACACAGTCATGTTATTCAATTACGTAAGGGGGTCATAATGTGTCACTACTAAGTCAGAGGCACAATATTCAGAATCTATTCTGTACACTTATTACCACTATAAGGGGTGGCAATAGCGACATCACTATGGCTAGGCTTATACATGCACTAGGGCAGATAGCCTAGTAGTACACTATGACACTATGAAACACCGGTGTATGTGTAGCTATTGTCAATCAAACAGTATGATGTGGCTTGGGGGCTTGATATCTCCCTGTATTCCAACATTGTTTTGTCTATTCCTTCTAGCATGTCTAGGGATCAGTTGCTAGTGTCCTCTCCTGCTCAGCTGGTGAACCTGGGAATATTGAGGCACTGTTACAGTTGCCTCATGTACACTGACAACCCTCTCCTTCTGCCATAAAATACACATACATGTGAGAGATGCAACTATATAGCCAAAGTGGAGGCTGAGCTCTCTCAACATAGGACTAGCAAGACCAGAGAGAGGGTGAAGGTAACCACACACACATCTTTAATCCAGTCTCACATGGCACTGTCACAACTTAAGATCATACACATAGACACACAGAGACACTCGGAGGCTCTGATCAGAAGTCTACCAGAATGGCGGTGGCCACCACAGCAGACACTCACACAACTGCCTCCACAGGGCACAGCACATGCAACACATTGACCACAGAGTTGGTGTGCCAAACAGTCACAGCCCTTAAGGCCAAACACAATGCCGGACACACTTGTCATAGGTGACTCCATAGTCAGACACACTGATGTCCCACTCACCAGATCAGGTACAGAGGAGGTCACAGTAAGCTGCCTATCAGGCACTGGAATCCACCACATAATGCAAGCACTCAGGTCACTAAACTCCAAGTACAGGTCTGACCCAGTCATAATCCATGCTGGTGTGAACGACCTGAGATGTACCTCCCTGGACTACATGGAAAGAGACATAGAGGATCCCTCTGATTATGTAGGCCAGGCAGGTATGACCCTGACCTTCGGCAGTATCCTACCTTCACCAAGTATGATGCCACATAAACAGAGACAAGATGATCAGCTGTAGTATTTTGCTTAGACTATGGTGTCATTCTAAGGGGGTCCAATGTCTGTCTGCCTGGGATGACATGCTGGACAGGCCACAGTGATTTGCAAGGGACGGCTTGCACCTGTCACCCCTGGGCTTCCGGATTTCAGATGATGCTCTTGCCACCCCATTGTGCCTTTTTATGCAAGATTCAGATTCTACACCTACCACCCTAGAACACAGTAAAGGAAAGACACTAAGGGTAATGCTGCTCAATGCCCAAGGTCTCAACCTCAAGCTGCACACACTCTATGCCCTTCTCAGTATGTAGCACATTGATGTCTGTGCTGTGCCTGAAACCTGGTTCACAGCTTCTGACAGCACCCGGCACTATCGGGTGTTACCTCATATCATGCATTCCGGCACCAGCATCCCGACAACACCAAGAAGGATGGTGGGTGTCCATATTCATCAAGGACACCCTCACCTCATGGTTGGTGGCAACACACGATGCATCGGAGACCATCCAGGTGCCAGTGACCGTAGGCAAGACTGCTCTGCAGTTTGTAGCATGTTACATGCCACCCGCTCAAACTCAGGTACCTCACACAGCTATCCTGCAAACACTGAAGGGGATAAATGTATCTCAAAACACCATCCTACTGGGTGATTCCAACTATCCACATATAGACTGGGATCACTAATCATGCCACAACACTCTAACACAAAGGTTCCAAGAGTTCATACACTGAAATGCCATGGAACAACTGGTCCCAATCCCCTCAAGTGGAGGCAACATACTAGAACACATCATCACGAACATGGGGTCACACTGTTCAACACCAGACATATACCCATCATTGGTGAGATCAGATCATGGACTATTCTCAGTGGGAGTCCACATCCCACCCACACCCCAGATGGGAAATGAAATGGTGAAGACCTTCTCAAATGCCGACTTCACATTTCTGAGGACTGGTGTGGTCTCTTTCAAGGCCCAGGCCAGCAGACACCATTACCCAAGCCACTGTATCACTTAGAAATGCCTTCTACCAGCACCTCCAGGACTGCATGGTTCAGGCAATCCCAAATAATAATGACTCTTTGTACCACAGGCAAGCATCCAGTCTGGTGGACCCTAGCCATAAACAAGCTGTACAACACAAGGAAGGAGCTACTACAAGATAGAGCGTAATCCGTAGGGGGAAGACACCCCTGCTCATTGTGAGTAAAACACTGGGTTCCCCATACAATCATCTGAGGCATGTTTTGAGAGTAAACCCACTCAGGACTCCAGGGACAATCATGAGGCCTTTTTACCTATGTTTGAAACCTGGGAGGAAACTCCCAGATATGCTCAGACTTAGTTCAGAATAATGTTGATATCACTGCACCTACAGACATTGGCAACATACTGACTGACAGGTTCAGTGCAGATTTCTCCCTCCCTCCCCCCAACTGGGGGGGTATGTACACCAGAGGATTGTAGCCCCCCAAACATCTCCACTGCTGGGGTGGGAACTGCTCAATCCAAGGCAGAAAACACTTTATCCATGGGACGAGATGGTGTCCCCAGTTGTGTGCTCCATGAACTCAATGAGTAATTACACCCGCAGTTAGGGCAGCTGTTTAATCTTAGCCTCACCTCAGGATATGTTCCCAAGGAGTGGCATACAGCAATGGTGGACCCACTTCACAAAGGAGGTGCATCCACCAACCCCAGAAACTACCATCCCATCAGCTTGACAAGCCTGTTCTGCTAAGCTATGGAGAGGATCATAATGGGAATTCTAAATGAAGACATAGGGGACTTTCAGACATTGGATCCAATCCAGTTTGGCTTTGTCAAGGGCAGATCATGCCTTTTAAACTTGGTTGACTTTTTCAAAACACTCACCCAGGCCATTGACGTGGGCAAGGCAGTCCACACAGCCTACCTTGACCTGGCAAAGGCTTTTGACACAATACCCCACTCAGGTATCATTGAAAACATCACCAGCTTAATTGTGAACCCATACATCACAGCATGGGTTGCAAACTGGCTAAGTGACGGAACACACAGGGTCAAAGTTGCTGGTGCCAGTTCACACTCCAGAGCTGTCACAAGTGGTGTCCCACAGGGCTCAGTCCTGGGCCCACATTTGTTCAGTATCTACTTTTCAGAAGTACAAGCAAACACAGGAGGATTATGGCTGACAAAGTTTGAAGATTACTGCAAACTGGGAAGCATAGCTGGAAACCCATCTGACACAGACATCCTTCAGAAGGGTCTCATATACACAGATAACTGGTGCCACGGCCATGGCCTTACATTAAACACTAAACAATGCATAGCCATACCCTTCAGGAAGAACAAGGTTACCACTACTTCCCATCTAGGTGGCAATCCTCTAAGCACAACGTAGGTTATCAGGGACCTGGGCACCCAGGTTGACAGTGACCTTTTGCTTGACACTCACATTGTCAGGGTAGTTTGGAAGGCCTTCTACATTGGCCACCTCATCATGCAGTGATTCACATCTAGATCAAGGGAGGTCATCGTTCCCCTGTACTCATCACACCAATGATTGCATACACTGCCCCATTCAGATTGGATGGGCCCACAAATTCCTCGACAGGAGGTGAAAGGGTCTCAAACATATTTCTTATGCTGCCCAACTGAAGGAATTCCAGCTGTATTCAGTCACTTACTGACTGCTCAGAGGTGATCTGTGCCTGACATACAAGGCTATGTCCAACCCAGACTTTATGAACATGCTTCACCTCAAGACCTCTACATCCATCAGAACTACAAGGGCAGGAGACCTAAACCTCAACACAGATATTAATAGGATGTGCTGGAGGGACAGATTCATCACCCAGAGAGTCCATATGCTGTGGAACAACATCCTGGTACATGTGGGGCTGAGCACCTCACTGGCTTTGTTCAAGTGAGATCTTGACCAATGGATGGGAGATTGCAGGTATACCCCAGGGATAACCTCAGTATCACTGCTTGACAGAGGCACAGCAAAATAATGGGCATATTATCCATCAACTTGCAGGGGTGGCAGACGCCACAAAACTCTGGCCTAGGCTTATTAATGCCCTAGGGCAGATAGCCTAGTATGAACCTATGGACATAGGCCTGGGGCAGTTCCTGCTATTAGGACAGTGGTCTGCAGCAGGCTAAATAGTAGTAGTCGGTTTTAGCCATTGTTTTTTGAACATGGCTATTCCATGTTGCTTCTTGTTGTGGTACAAACATGGGTGTGTGGTTATCCATGCTATTTATTGCTAGACACCCTCATTTTGTATCTTGTTCCATGTTTTTGCACATGTACATCACTGTATGACGTGCAGCTGTTTCCACAGGGTCATATGCGTGGATATGGATGTTAGTTGGGGTCCTCAGGTGTGCATATTGTACATGATATTACATTACTTAACACATGGCATTCATGCCTCAGGTGGTGCTGCAGGGCCACCTCTGTCGGATACACATACTACACTCCTGTACATTTGGAAGCAGGTTGTGTCATGTTAGGCATCCCTGTTACTGTATGAGTGAGTCAGAGTGGGTATCAGTCCCAGTGTTCCTACTGACCAAGCGTATGTGCTATGCATTGCCTCTTTGCCAAGGCCAGGGCATACTGGGCATGCCTCCTTCTGCCTACTGGGACAAGGTCAGGTTGTTCCTCCTCCGAGTCAACCCCTGCCTGTGGTGGCCTTGGCAATGGTGGGGGGATGTTTGGCCCAGCCCTGTGCTGGTCCTGCTGCAGCTGTTTCCGCAGGATCATATTATGTAGCATAGCACATATCATGATCATTTGGGTACATGTAGTTGGTGTGTACTGCAAAGCTCCACCAGATGTGTCCAGACACCGGAACCGTGACTTGAGCAGCCCAAACACACGCTCTATGATATTACGTGTTTGTGCGTGTGCCTCATTATGGCATTCCTGTTCAGGTGTGTGTGCATTTCTGATGGGTGTCATCAGCCACGGCTCAAGTGCATAACCTGCATCCCCACTAGGTGTCCGTGTGGGAAGTCCCCATTGGCAAATGATTGGTACAGCTCGTCAGATGCCAGATGTGGGAATCGTGGTAGCTCCCAGGGCAGCCAGCACACACATTCATTATTATGCCCTGGGCATCACACACGACCTGGCAGTTGATGGAGGGGTATCCCTTGCGGTTAATGTAGACTCTACCCCACTCACCGGGCTGGTGCTTTGATGCGTATGCGTGCAGTCTATTGCACCCAGCACCTCAGGGTATCCTGCTATTTGCTGGAAGAGACGCATATTGCTGGCCACAACCTCACGGTCATTAGGGACATATATATGATCACTGACATGTGGTGACATGGTATCCAGGAACTGGTGCAGTACCCTGGAGGCTGATGCCTGTGATATCCCCATCATATCACCAGTTGGTCTCTGGAAGGTACCTGTTGCTAGTATTCTTAGGCCAACACATACCTTGGTTTCCACTGGGATGGGTTCCCCTCTGTTGGTTCTGTGTGTGAGGTGTGGCCTGCACAGCTCAACAATCTGCTGCAGGAGCTCTCTGTCCACTCTATAGCGCTCTACTATCTCCAGCTCATGTAACCCATGGTAGGTGACCCTGGGCCTGTATACTCTTCTCCTTCTCCTCACTCTGGGTTGTCTGTCAGCATCTGCATTGTCACCACCCTCAGCAATTCGCCTATGCCTGATTATAATAGCCATGGCAGCCCCTAGCATTTCTGCTCTGAGTTCAGCTTTATTTCAGTTTTCAATTCTGATAGCTTAGTTTTTGGCAGTATCTCTTGAGAGAAACAGCCTTCACTGCTCTTTGTTGTGTTTTAAGTGCTGGGCTGGGCTTCTAGTCTGCCTGTGTAATTGCCTGCTTGTAATTGTTTCCACCAATTAACTCCAGTAGTATTCCCTGGCAGTTTCCCTGTATTTTGGTTGTTTCCTGTTTCCTCTCTGTTTCCTGAGGGGGAGCAATGTGCACACCAGCTTAAACACGCTCACAGTCACTTAAACGCACACATCCCTACACAGTGTTACACGCACACATCCTTACACGGTGTTAGCTAGGCTGATTCATGCTAAAACGCGCACACTGCCTTACACACGCAGACGCCAGCAAACCGTTGTAAACAGTTTGCAACACGCTCCCACAGGTAGAACCTGCCTTACACACGCAGCGGCACGCCAATACACGTATATCAAGAAACTTTGAGTGTAGGGATAGCGTATACCCTCAATTTCTTGACTTTCCTAGTGTTCTGTTGGGACACACCTCCCTCCCTGATGTCTGTCTGTCATCTGTTACCTTACATTGCCCTCCAATCTGGTACATTTCTTTCTATCCTTCCCCCCGTGATGTCACCTACCTCTTACTCTGTTCCTCCCCCTTCTCTAACTCTTACACTACTCAGAAAGTGCTCATTACCTATGTGGCAGTGTGATTCAGTATTGTAACCCTCATTTACATAGGATTGCCTAGTAATGCTTAGTTACATATCTTACACGGAGCTTCCCCCCCTTGACAACCACTAAACGGAGGCCATATTGTTTTTAGTCTGCAAGTCCCTCCATTGACATTCCATGTAATACATAAATCCCACAATTGTGGGCTTATAAGCTTCGGTTTTCAGTTTTAGGTAGCGCACCCGTTTGCTGGTGTGCGCTGCTGTTAAACACAAAATCCCGTGAAAAAAAGTTAAATAACTTATTTTTGCAACACTTTTTCATGCCAATGGCCACATATTTGGCCATTGGCATGCTTAATGACACATATGCACCCTTTATTTGGAGCTGACATAGCTCCGTTTTTGATTTTGCAGAAATGTACTCAGTTGTCAGCTGAGTACATTTCTGCAGCTAACACGTTCGTTACACGGACTGGTTTCTGCTTCGTGGATCGCTCAAATACCTCATTTGCATATCTTGGAGCTGCAAATGAGGTATTGAGCATTTCCACGCCCAGTCCGTGTAAGAGACGTGTTAGCTGTCTCTTACACGGAGGTTTGGGCTGTACCTGAATCGGGAGGCTTACACGGAGGCTTACACTACTCTTGAACTCCGTGTAAGCCTTCCTGAATCTGGCCCATCATCTTTCCAAAGCTTTTAGTTTTAAAAAACATGCAAGTGAGAAACTGTCATTTAATCCTGGCCATTGCAGGGAATTCATCCTTAATTGCCATAGGGATTCTTGTTTTTCTAATATTAATGCCCATGGCCCACCCCTTATATCTGGTTTTATTGTCTCCAAAATACCTAATTTAAAAGTATGGTCAGGATATTCAATGTTATGTCGGGCTAAGGCATTTGTTTCTTTCTTGTTCCGTATATCTCTTACATGTTTGTAAATTCTACTTTTTAATTTCCGGTAGTATTAATTAATAATAGGGACACAAGAAATATAGTAGGTGAACTACCTACTATTGTATATAAAAAAGGCAGAACTATAAACAATGTTTTAGAAAATACAAATGTGAACCAACAAAGTGGCTACATGAAAAAATGTGGTACCTGCAATTATTGTTGTTACATCTATGAGGGTAGTTCATTTAACATCAACAATACCATACTGAAGATTACCAGTAAAGGCACATGCACAACAGAGAAAGTAGTATATTGCGCAGTTTGCACAAAATGCCCATGTTTTTATATAGGAAAAACAGAGTGGCAATTAAAAAAATACGGAGGAGGAACAACATGAGCCTGCCCAAGTAGGCAGAAGGAGGGATGCCCAGTATGCCCTGGCCTTGGCAAAGAGGCAATGCACAGCACATACACTGACACAGTAGGGACCTAGGGAATGACATCTCTCTCTGACTTGCACATACAGTAAAAGGGATGCCAAACATGACACTACCTGTACTCAACCATGTATAGGGAGTGTACTATGTGCATCTGACATAGACAGCCCTCCAGCACCATCTTCAATACTGGCACAGCCACAAGGTAAGTCAATCATCCTAACAATTGCCAAATGGAGTAGTTGTTACTTGTATCTATGGTATGGATGTGAGCATGCAAGGTAATCGGTTGGCTGAATGGGATGCCAGCAGATAGTAGACACCTATAGTGGCAGCATGAGATCTGTAACAAATACTGGTGTCACCATAGTAGCCAGTACTACACATGGTGACAAAACCCACTGCAGGAAATGTGGTGGGCCACATGTGTGTCAATATGACACACACATGCCAGTTAGGGAGGCTCACATACCCAACAACATTCTCAGCCAGGAGGACAGGTGTAGACAAACGCAAACAAAGGCTGTACTAAGGCCTCAGATTGGTGGCTATGGGTAAACCCCCCAGGCCTACACAGACAGACTACAACAGGTCAGGCAGTGGGATGTTAATTCTGAAGGGTAAGAAGTCAGAAACTGAAACGTAGGTCAATCAAACCTAAGCACAGTTGTACATATTTATACCTCTAGTCAGCATGATAGGTTGGAATACAGAATGAAATGGAGTACCTGACATACCAGTACAGTCATAGCAAATGTGTACAAGTGTCAGGTGTGCCCCCCAATCCTATATAGAAATGTAGTAACAGTCTGGTGTGCCCCCTCAATCCAATATAGAAATGTAGTAACAGTCACGTGTGCCCCCCCATTCCTATGTAGACACATAGTGACACACAGGTGTGCCCCCCCAATCCTATGTAGAAATGTAGTAACAGTCAGGTGTGCCCCCTCCCCCATTCCTATGTAGCAAGTAGTAACACACAGGAGTTCACCCCAGTCCTATGTAGAAATGTAACAACAGTCAGGTGTGCCCTCCCATTCCTATGTAGAAATGCAGTAACACTCAGGTGTGCCCACTTCCACATTCCTATGTAGACACATAGTAACACACAGGTGTTCCCTCCAATCCTATGTAGAAATGTAGTAACAGTCAGATGTCCCCCCCCAAATCCTATGTAGAAATGCAGTAACAGTCATGTATGTCACCCCCCAGTCTTCTGTAGACACGTAGTAACACACAGGTGTGCCACCCCATCCTATGTAGAAATGTAGTAGCAGTCAGGTGTGCCTCCCCCTCCTGTCCTATGTAGACACATAGTAACACACAGGTGTGCCCCCCCAATCCTATGTATAAATGTAGTAACATGTATGTGTAGGTATAATAACAGTGGTGCACAGATTACTTGAGCTGGCCAAGGTAGCAAGATAGATTGCAGCATGTGTACAATATGCAGGTCTGCATGTGTTAGGTTGATGTGTGTGGTATATTATGTGAGAGTAGTTAGCATGTATGCATGGTGAGGTTTGTCCTGGTGGCCATTGCCTAGTACTGCACATGACAGGGCCAAGTCCTCACAACTGCAGTGCTAAACACAATGCTTCTCAGTATAGCACATTCTAGCAGTAAGCCATTGTAAATGTTTGAAAGTAATATGTGTCACTGTCTGAAAGATGGACATGGCATGACTGTCAGGCCAGATATACAAGCAGTACACAAGGGGAAGTACCCCAGACAGACAGTGTATAATATGTAACTGTCAAGTGGACACATCCTTGGAATTGTACGTACAGGTTTGCAGCACATTATCTGGGCTTGTAGTAGGGAATACAGATGTCATCTGGCCAAACACTGGCAGACCACAAAAGTCATAGGAATGATGTATTGAGAAACTGCTGATGTCCCTGCACAGGCCAGCATAAGTGGAATGCCCCATGCATATCTGTGAGACAGAGTAGTGTCCATAGCACACATGCACCCTGCTCACCCAACCCCCACCCACAGATACCTCTCCGGTCTTATCCTTGCTGTTGGGAATGAGTACAATATGACCCCCACCTGTGTATGGCAATAGCGAAAGAATGCAGTATACAGAACAGGTGTCTCATGCAGGTATGTCCGTAGCTGTAAGCAGCACCCTGCCAGCATCCACACCACTGGCTCAATACTGACAGAAAGTATTGGCATGAACACCTAGCACACCTACCCTGTCACCCCAGGGGAATATACTGTATTTCAGTCTGGGACTGTAGGACTGACAGAATGCAATGGCCTGCTACAGCTGGCCTGCATCACTACCAAATGGCCTACAGTCCTCTGCCAAATGCCTGTTCTCACCCGTACTACCAATCTATGATATGTCATGGACTCCCAAATAACAACATAACACAGTCCACAGAACCCGTATGCAAGGCCATGTGGACAAACCACAGTAACATGTCCACCATATCCTACTGCATGAACTGTAGACCAACACCAATATACTGCTGTGATGAGGTGATAACTATAGGGAAATTATCAGAGAATGTTGGCATAATGTATGGAAGAGGATAGAATAATAGAGGGGGGGGTGGGAGCAAGGGCAGCATGGAGTGTGTGAAGTCTGAAACACAGCTGTGTGTGCATACTATCCCTGGCTGCAAACATAAGAATGTGTGGCTACAAACCTGCTCGTAAACCACAATGTGCAGGGGTAATGTCCTGAATTATGACCCCTGCCTCTGGATAACCTGCATGAATCTGTTCGGCTGTGAGGTATTGCCACATCAAGATAAGGCCATAGTGTCACATCGCTGGATGTACAAGTATGAAATCCTCTGCCACCACTGTACCAAGGTGCTGAACCAGTTACACAGACCCAGCAGCTCCCCCTCCAGAATGGCATGAGTTTGCAAGAATATGTAGGTGTTTGACCACAATACTGGACACAGCTGCATTCACCCTGTGTTCCCCATTACATCACTGCAAGTAAATATATCTACCTGACAGTACTTGATGACATAAAACATCACAGTGTATAGCAGTACATATGTCTGAATATCTCTGCTAACACCAAGACAATGTAGCAGAAGCAGCACAGAGACAGTTACCTACAGTAACCCACTATCCTTTGCCTATTTTCACCACATATTGTCAACTGATCTACAGATATCCTGCAGAAACAGTTTGCTAGCTGTAGATGTAGAACACAACAGTCTGCACTGGAGTACAATCTACCTGGAATGGATTTACACATTCAATACAGAAGGTCATACAGGGCAAGCTCCCACACTTAAAGAAATGAAGCCCATGTCTGGCAACAACAGTGAACCATACATATGACAGTTGCAGATGTTAGTGCATATCATCATCAGTATGCACCAGTCATGCTTGGCACACACACTGGATAAGAATGTACACATACATCCAAGGACAACACACTATAATGCACCAAAAGTACACATACATAGATGTGTGGAAGAAAGTGACAGTAACAAAGAGCCTTCCATCATGAGGCTTGTCCCACCCAGCACACAGCCAAATGTCTACAACCACATGATGTGTAAATGTCACTCACTGTAGAAATTAGCCACTGGCACCCCTCAGCATTATAGACTCTGTGGTGCTAGTGCTAACTGTGCAACATGACTGTGCAAGGCAGTAGTCATCTAGCAGTTGTATACACATACCTGTAGAATATAAGCCTGTGTGTGCCTGAGTGTGGTGTGTCTGACTCTAGATGAATGGGTTATGGACCATGCACACACACTGCCCTCCCCATTGCCCTACTATGGCAAGCCTGCTGATGTAATTCACTTTGAGGAAGAAGTAGCCCAGTTTGGAGAAGAAGTAGCCCAGTAATCTATGTGGCGCATCCTATAACTGCGTAATGCTGTAGTGTGGCAAACTAGTTAGGTAGGTGTTCTAATCCCAGGTGTGTGTGTGTGTGTGTGTGTGTGTGTGTGTGTGTGTGTGTGTGTGTGTGCACGTGTGTGTGTGTGTGTGTGTGTGTGTGTGTGCGTGTGTGTTTGTGTGTGTGTGTGTTTGTCTTTGTAAGGATCAATGTTTTGTAGGCTAGTCACACTCACTGCAAATTCAAATGCCCTACTTTAGCAAGCCTGCTGATGGCATTCACTTTGAAATACACAGTTGCGGAAGAAGTAGCCCAGTAATCTTTGTGGCACATCCTATAAATGCCTAATGCTGTAGTGTGATTAACTAGCTAGGTAGGAGTTCTAATCCCAAACGTGGCAACTGTGTGTGTGTTTGTCTGTGTAGGGGATCAATGTTTTTTATGCTAGTCACACTCACTACAATTTCAAATGTCCTACTTTGGCATGCTTGCTGATGTCATTCACTTTGAAATACACCTTTGGGGAAGGAACAACAAGTAATCTCCATGTCGGGTCCTATAACTGTGCAATGCTGTATTGTGATAAACTAGTTAAGTAGGAGTTCTATTCCCAGACATGGTTTGTGTGGGTTTGTTTCTCTGTGTAGGGAGCAATGCTTCTGATGCCATGCACATTCACTACAACCTCCATTGTCCAACTCTGGCAAGCCTGCTGATGTCATTCACTTTGAAATACACCTTTGGGGAAGAAGTAGCCCAGTAATCTCTGTGGCATGTCCTATAACTGCTCAATGCTATAGTGTATAGCTACAATTTCAAATGCCCTACTTTGGCATGCCTGCTGATGTCATTCACTTTGAAATACACCTTTGGGGAAGGAGTAATCCAGTGATCTATGTGGTGCATCCTATAACTGTGTAGTTCTGTAGTGTGATAAAATGGTTAGATAGGAATTCTATTCCCAGACATGGCAAGTGTGGATGAATGTGTTTGTTTGTTTGTCTGTGTAGGGAGAAATGCTTTTGAGGCCATGCACATTCACTACAACCTCCATTACCCTACTTTGGCAAGCCTGCTGATGTCATTCAATTTGAAATACACCTTTGGGGAAGGAGTAGCCCAGTAATCTCCATGGTTCATCCTATAACAGCATAATTCTGTAGTGTGATATACTAGTTTGGTAGGGGTTCTATTCCCAGACATGGCAAGTGTGGGTGTTTGTCGGTGTAGGGAGCAATGCTTTTGAGGCCATTCACAGTCAATACAACCTCCATTACCCTTCTTTGGCAAGCCTGCTGATGTCATTCACCTTGAAATACACCTCTGGGGAAGGAGTAGGCCAGTAATCTCTGTACTGCATTCTATAACTGTATAATACTGTAGTGTGATGCACTAGTTAGGTAGGAGTTCCAATCCCAGACATGGCAACTGTGAGACTTGGTGTGTGTGTGTGTGTGTGTGTGTGTGTGTGTGTGTCTGTGTTTGTCATTCGTATCCTGTGTGGTGGTGGCCATGAGTGTGTAACAACTGGACTCATTGTGGATCGGGTTTTGCAAATTTCTTATATGATGGGCCTATTATATGTCACAATGTGTACCTTACAAGGATAACAGATGTCAAACAGCAGAGAGGCATGGGTTGCCAATCCATACCCCCACATGTGACATCAAAACCTGGCAAACAAATTAGGCAACCCTTGCATTACACAGGGAATACTCTCAAACCATGTCTCATACACAAACACACTCACCTAGGCAACCACCGCTTTGTTGGTAGTACCCTGCATATTGCCCACAGATAGTAAACATGGTGTGATTGCAGCAGATTACAGAGGGCATGGCACCCTGTCCCATCACTACAATAGGCACATAATTGCATACAGTGCACAATAGGCACATAATTGCAGACAGTATGCCTTTACTATGTTCCACACTGGATGCCTGCAACAACTATAGTGCCATCAAATGTGACCCACAAAGGACTTACCATGCCTTAAACACATGCCCTGTATGGACAGATGCCACTGACACCAGGGAATACCTCTATCATGCTGTCAATGTAGGTGCAGGGTCAACCTGGTGTCCATTGCCAGTTCCCACCACATGAGGCCAGGATAGGCACATCTGATAACAGTCTGTGTACACAACATGGCCCAGACACCCCAGGTACAGTTCCACATGTCACAGAACATGAATGTGGGTCATGTGCACATCCCAGACACTATCCATATCATGGACTATAGAACACATACATAGCAAGCATTGCACAGCACAGGCCACACACAATAGTAACCCAGATGACTGGATGGTGAATAAAATACCCACCTGTGTGGGCCAATCCAGACATTACACCCCTGAGCCACACTGCAGACCATTGTCATGTGGCCTGATGCCAAGGTATACCCTTCACCTAGCCCTGTACAGCCTTCTGGTACAGTCAACCACTACACACCTGTGAAGCAATGCACCCATGCATGTCAGTACTGGCACCCTGTGTCTGTGTGTGTGGAGTATAATGATTTCAACCCCATTCACACTCACTACAACCCCCATTGGGCTACTGAAGTAGGCTGTCTGATGTCAGACACCTTCACATACCCTTTGCCTATATATCATCTGGATACCCCTGTGGTGTATGTGATACCTGCGTATTACTGTATCGTGGCAAACTAGTTAGTTAGGAAGACTATTCCTAACCCTGCCAACTGTGTTAATGTGTGTGAGTCCCTGAGAGAGTGTGGCTGTGTCGACTTGACACCTGTTGATGTGGACAGGCATGTGTACTACACCTACCTTATTGCTCCTATATCACTGTTGCAGATGTCACTAACAATCAGGTATACATTTGGACAGCTCCCAAACATGTAAGCTATGTGACACATGCAATAACTGCATAGACATGTGATAGCAATGCATAGTCAGTCAGGGGTTTAAAACCCCACACTGGTAAGTGTGTGACACAATCATGCTTAGGTTTTACTCTCCCATTCCCTCCATGACTTACTTTGTCTCTGTCTGTCTCTCTCACTCCCTCTGTGGTGGATGTGGAGAAGTAAAACTGCTTTGCTTAGGCAGCAGCTTGTGTTTTGTAAGTGATGCTCATGGTCAGCTGATGGCCAATGCATGAATTGCAGTTCCCCTCTAGCTGATTGCATGTGGAACACCTGTGGTAATATTCCCATAGTCAATTGCATGGAAACACACTCCAATATCTAGGAACATCATGTGGGTGTTGGGCCTTTTCATTCACGGTGAGCAGGACCTCATGTTGGTGTTTGGCAAACAGTATCACAGATGGTATTGGGATTTACCTCTAACAACATACACTGTGGAGACAGGCCAACAAACAGGAGGGGGGGATGTGCCAGACATGACTACAGCATAAGTGTTGCTCTTCTGCATTTGGAGTATTGTTGAATTAACAGGGTGTGTGTGGATATGGCCGGTCTACATGATTTAATACCTGTCATGACAGTGTTATATATTTCAGGAAACTCCCACCTGTAGGGTTATCTGCAGACTGGGTAGAGTTAGAAGTCTTGTGTTTCTTGTGTTACTGATGTAAATCTTCGAGAGTAATAAAGTCCAGATCCAAGGAGATGTGAAAAAGAACGCTTTTATTTGTAATAAAAACAGCGTTTTCGCCGTAGTAACACCACAGCTTCTTCAGCAACAAACACTTTTTTTCAAAATAACCGCCAGTTATAAATGGGTAATTAGTATGACGTGTGGGAGGTACATCTAATATTTAAAGAACCACACTATAACAGTGCTTGATAACATTGTATCTCTTACATAGTTGATACTATTTACCCAAATACATAATGAAAGATAATAACTTACACATAACAAATTAAAAATTAAAAAATCACAATAAATTACTAAATATTTAATTAAAAGCATCTCAACTATGACATTGCTTATTGTTGTATTATAATTATATAATAATGTGTTCTTAATATAAAAATTAGAACATAGTCATCAAAGTTTATTAATAATAAATATATTAGACTAATGTATATATCATGTGTAATATGAACTGTTCACTATGAACAGTTAACACTATAACACTACTAATAAAAGATATTTAGTACAAATATGAAAGGGGGTTATGTCAGTAATTCTGAGCAAAATAATAGAAATATGTACTTGACATGGCATTAGTTAGTGGCTATCATGTTTTTTTCTTTCTTAAGAAATTCCTCATTTTCAACATGCAATTAATATTGCAGTTTTTATTAAGTCCTGGATAACTAAAGGAATTTAAAGCTATCTGCCATTCCAGTTCACGGATTTCTAATAAAATATTCACAGGTCCCCCTCTCAAAGTATGTGGTATAATATCAATAGCTGTGAAGTTAAAACTGTGCCCTAGATGTCTCTCACAGTGTTTTGCTAGAGCATTATCACATTTTTTATTTCTTATAGCATAAAGATGCTCATAAATTCTGTCACAAAGTCTGCGGTCAGTTTTTCCTATATAGTGTGCTTCACAGCAGTTGCATTTTGCTAAGTAAACAATGGACTTTGAATTACAATTGAGATTGCCATTAATGTAATACTTATTCTCGTCTACCTGAAAAGTACTACAATTATTGACGTAGTGACAGTATTTACAGAATCCACATTGTTTACATCCTTTTTTGTTACTGTTGTTGTTTAAATTGTTGCAACTTTCCAAGATGGATTTCAGATTTCTCCCTCTCTTAAATACAAAATTAGGTTTAACACCTAGTTTTTCTATCAGTTCCTCATTATTTAAAATATATTGCCAATTCTTCAGTAGAATCAATTGTATGTCTAAAGAGTCACTATTAAAAGTAGAAATGAAACTAATTTTTAAAGGATTGACTCTCTCCGAAGTGTTATTGCTGCTAATATTCTCTAGTGTTATATTAGATGAGTCCGAATCCAAAATTATAGTAGGCACTTCAGTTACAATAATTTTCTTTTTGAGGAGGGGGTAATAAGTCCCATTCAATCTTTTAGTGTCGACTTCGTGAAAAAGTTCCAAGAATAAGTCTACGGGGTAATTTCTACTTGTGAACATGTTTTCAAGTTTTTTACACTCATCATAGAAAATCAGTTCCCTGTTACACATTCTTGCTGCTCTTATGAGCTGTCCTTTAACAATAGCTCTTTTTTGTTTAAAAGGGTGCGAACTATTGAAGTGTAACAGGGAATTACAGTATGTAGGTTTTCTATGTATTCTTGAGACATATTCACAGTTGAAGTCATCCTTAGATAATTTTACGTCTAAGTAATCTATTTCAGTGGTAGAGAAAGAGAAAGTAAATTTAATGAAGTAGAGTCATTACAATATTCTATTAGTTTAGTAGCTGTTTCTACATCTCCATCAAGTAAGATGAAGATGTCATCCAGGTATCTGGTATATAGTATTATTTTCTCCTTTTTGGTGTTCTTGAAAAAATGGAATTTCTCCCAATACGCCATAAATAAATTGGCGGTCGATGCCCCACAAGGTGACCCCATAGCTATGCCTTGTGTTTGTAGGTATACTTTTTCGTTAAATATAAAGTAGTTAGATGTTAGTTTTATATCTAACAATTCTGACACTATATCTATCTCATTTCTTATTGCACCCAAGTCTTCAAGCATGAGGGATATCCATTCCACTGCTTCTAAGTGAGGGATCGATGTGTAGAGATCAACCACATTGATCGTGAGAAAATTGTAGGAATTATTGAACATTATATTATTCATGCTATCAAGGAAGGACCAGGAATCCTTACAGATGTATGGTAGTGATCCTAGGTATTTAGTTAGGATCCTATCTACTAGTTGTGCACAAGGATAGGTAATCGAGAGATGTCCATCAATTAATGCACGTAAAGGTGGATTATGTAAATCTTTGTGGATTTTTGGCACCCCGAAAATTACAGGATTTTTAGACATATTGATGTCAATGTAGTTGTATGTGTCTATGTCTATTTTACCTTCTATGAACATGTCTCTGAAATACCCTTTTATTCTTGTTTTAGATATGTTAAGTTCATTAATAGATGACTGGGTATACGCTGAACCGGCTAGTATTTGTTCCATCTTTTCAGTATAGGAATGGTTGTCAAAAATGACTAACCCTCCTCCTTTGTCTGGTTTTACAACCCTAGTTGCTGAGGAACACAGTTGGTTGAGACATAAATTTTGTTCAATAGTTGTATTATAATTCACTTGTCTTTTCCTTGTCCTGGTATTTGATCTCTAATTCCTGATGTCAATCTCACATGATTTTTCAAAAGAAGCTAGTGCTGTATGTAAAGGGGGATTAAATGTACTAGCTAGTTTCAGTTTATGATCTTGTATAACATTGGTGTTACTAAAAAGAAAATTCAAGTTAAGTTTCCTTACATAACATTTTAGATCAATAATAGTCCTAGCAATATTACATTTTCTTGTAGGAACAAATGTGTTACCGTAGGCAAGTAGTTCAATAAGACAAGGGTCCAGCTGTACGCTAGAAAAATTAGAAATGTTAAAGTCACCCTTCTTATTAGTCAAGATGGTTAAATTATTCAAGGAGTGACTATTATTGTTCGCCATGGTTTCTGTTACAGTCGGTCCACTTGTAAAGGTTGGATTTAGATTGTTACAATAAGCTGGAGTCAAGACGGTTAATGTCTGGTTTTGTTCCATTTCTTTTGTTGAGGTTTGGAATTCCGTGGTCCTAAAAAACGACCATCATTAGAGTTGGTGTTGTAGTTTGACTGTCTGTTATTAACGTACTGTGGTGGCCCATTTTTATTAGTATTTTCTTGTATTCTATTAGTACGTCTTACAGTTGGTGCTTCCATTCGTTCGTAGTCTTGGTCACAATTATCTATGTCAGAAACAACGTTCTGATCTTGGCCACCGTACGTTAAGTCTGTCACAGCAGCACTAGATGTACTGTTAAGTTTAACATACGCTGTGTTGTTAGCGTATGCTAATCTATCTCTCATAAGCTTTTTGTTCTTAGTACTTTTAGCTTTTTTTATAAACAAGTCAATACTTGTAAAGGTCCGGGTATAGTCAAACCTGTACCTTTCAAAGTCTAAATCATTCCTGAGGGTAGTGTCTAAGTCAGAGACTTCTTTGGTCAGTTTGTTAATCTGAATGTTATAATGTTTGATCAGAACTTCAAGGAGTTGTAAACCTTGTGCGTTAAATAATAGTGTTAACTCCTTGTTGAAGTCTTGGTCAAAAAATAGACCTGTAGGAAAAAATGAAGACCTTAACCCCTTAGGGATCAGTTTTTCAACATGACATTGTTTAAAATATTGTACTTCTAGTTGAAGTCTTTTTAATTTTAAAAGACTATTATCAAACTTTTTCAAGTTATCGACTATGGTATCATTACTTACTAGCACATTCCCGGTGTTTTGTACCAACTGCCCATGTCCTGGAGTGAATGTCATGTTCTCCATACTGTTATTCCACTCGTTTATTTTAGGGGCCCCTGGCACATGATGATATTGTGAATTAGGAGCTTGCAATAAGTGGCCTTGTTCTTGTATATTTCCGTAGGTAATAGGAACTGGATTCGTTAAAGAAGACCCAGGAGAACGCTGTCCAGGAGGTATCGAATCAACTGTAGAAACAGAAGAAGATGCAGCGTTCGAGCTCTCATGATCGTAAATGTCGGCGGTTACTGATGTTCCTGAAGTTCCGGTAGCCTTAACTTGATTAGTAAACAACTCGCATTTTTCAAGTATATCAAGTTTAAGTGAAAAGGCATCCATACATTGCGAAAGGTCTCGTAACAGTGAGGCCAGACTGAAGTTGTCAGTATTAGTCTCCGGTTGAAGGATATCACGGCTGCCTGGGCTAAGAGGTTGATCGGACAACAGACTCATAGTAATGTTCCACAAAAATAGCACAAACGATTGAAAAACAGGAAAGGGACGTCACCTCCCAAACAGGCAGCAGTAATGAAACAGATGTAAATCTTCGAGAGTAATAAAGTCCAGATCCAAGGAGATGTGAAAAAGAACGCTTTAATTTGTAATAAAAACAGCGTTTTCGCCGTAGTAACACCACAGCTTCTTCAGCAACAAACACTTTTTTTCAAAATAACCGCCAGTTATAAATGGGTAATTAGTATGACGTGTGGGAGGTACATCTAATATTTAAAGAACCACACTATAACAGTGCTTGATAACATTGTATCTCTTACATAGTTGATACTATTTACCCCTTTCATATTTGTACTAAATATCTTTTATTAGTAGTGTTATAGTGTTAACTGTTCATAGTGAACAGTTCATATTACACATGATATATACATTAGTCTAATATATTTATTATTAATATACTTTGATGACTATGTTCTAATTTTTATATTAAGAACACATTATTATATAATTATAATACAACAATAAGCAATGTCATAGTTGAGATGCTTTTAATTAAATATTTAGTAATTTATTGTGATTTTTTAATTTTTAATTTGTTATGTGTAAGTTATTATCTTTCATTATGTATTTGGGTAAATAGTATCAACTATGTAAGAGATACAATGTTATCAAGCACTGTTATAGTGTGGTTTTTTAAATATTAGATGTACCTCCCACACGTCATACTAATTACCCATTTATAACTGGCGGTTATTTTGAAAAAAAGTGTTTGTTGCTGAAGAAGCTGTGGTGTTACTACAGCGAAAACGCTGTTTTTATTACAAATAAAAGCGTTCTTTTTCACATCTCCTTGGATATGGACTTTATTACTCTCGAAGATTTACATCTGTTTCATTACTGCTGCCTGTTTGGGAGGTGACGTCCCTTTCCTGTTTTTCAATCGTTTGTGCTATTTTTGTGGAACATTACTATGAGTCTGTTGTCCGATCAACCTCTTAGCCCAGGCAGCCGTGATATCCTTCAACCGGAGACTAATACTGACAACTTCAGTCTGGCCTCACTGTTACGAGACCTTTCGCAACGTATGGATGCCTTTTCACTTAAACTTGATATACTTGAAAAACGCGAGTTGTTTACTAATCAAGTTAAGGCTACCGGAACTTCAGGAACATCAGTAACCGCCGACATTTACGATCATGATAGCTCGAACGCTGCATCTTCTTCTGTTTCTACAGTTGATTCGATACCTCCTGGACAGCGTTCTCCTGGGTCTTCTTTAACGAATCTAGTTCCTATTACCTATGGAAATGTACAAGAACAAGGCCACTTATTGCAAGCTCCTAATTCACAATATCATCATGTGCCAGGGGCCCCTAAAATAAACGAGTGGATTAACAGTATGGAGAACATGACATTCACTCCAGGACATGGGCAGTTGGTACAAAACACCGGGAATGTGCTAGTAAGTAATGATACCATAGTCGATAACTTGAAAAAGTTTGATAATAGTCTTTTAAAATTAAAAAGACTTCAACTAGAAGTACAATATTTTAAACAATGTCATGTTGAAAAACTGATCCCTAAGGGGTTAAGGTCTTCATTTTGTCCTACAGGTCTATTTTTTGACCAAGACTTCAACAAGGAGTTAACACTATTATTTAACACACAAGGTTTACAACTCCTTGAAGTTCTGATCAAACATTATAACATTCAGATTAACAAACTGACCAAAGAAGTCTCTGACTTAGACACTACCCTCAGGAAAGATTTAGACTTTGAAAGGTACAGGTTTGACTATACCCGGACCTTTACAAGTATTGACTTGTTTATAGAAAAAGCTAAAAGTACTAAGAACAAAAAGCTTATGAGAGATAGATTAGCATACGCTAACAACACAGCGTATGTTAAACTTAACAGTACATCTAGTGCTGCTGTGACAGACTTAACGTACGGTGGCCAAGATCAGAACGTTGTTTCTGACATAGATAATTGTGACCAAGACTACGAACGAATGGAAGCACCAACTGTAAGACGTAGTAATAGAATACAAGAAAATACTAATAAAAATGGGCCACCACAGTACGTTAATAACAGACAGTCAAACTACAACACCAACTCTAATGATGGTCATTTTTTAGGACCACGGAATTCCAAACCTCAACAAAAGAGATGGAACAAAACCAGACATTAACCGTCTTGACTCCAGCTTATTGTAACAATCTAAATCCAACCTTTACAAGTGGACCAACTGTAACAGAAACCATGGCGAACAATAATAGTCACTCCTTGAATATTTTAACCATCTTGACTAATAAGAAGGGTGACTTTAACATTTATAATTTTTCTAGCGTACAGCTGGACCCTTGTCTTATTGAACTACTTGCCTACGGTAACACATTTGTTCCTACAAGAAAATGTAATATTGCTAGGACTATTATTGATCTAAAATGTTATGTAAGGAAACTTAACTTGAATTTTCTTTTTAGTAACACCAATGTTATACAAGATCATAAACTGAAACTAGCTAGTACATTTAATCCCCCTTTACATACAGCACTAGCTTCTTTTGAAAAATCATGTGAGATTGACATCAGGAATTTGAGATCAAATACCAGGACAAGGAAAAGACAAGTGAATTATAATACAACTATTGAACAAAATTTATGTCTCAACCAACTGTGTTCCTCAGCAACTAGGGTTGTAAAACCAGACAAAGGAGGAGGGTTAGTCATTTTTGACAACCATTCCTATACTGAAAAGATGGAACAAATACTAGCCGGTTCAGCGTATACCCAGTCATCTATTAATGAACTTAACATATCTAAAACAAGAATAAATGGGTATTTCAGAGACATGTTCATAGAAGGTAAAATAGACATAGACACATACAACTACATTGACATCAATATGTCTAAAAATCCTGTAATTTTCGGGGTGCCAAAAATCCACAAAGATTTACATAATCCACCTTTACGTGCATTAATTGATGGACGTCTCTCGATTACCTATCCTTGTGCACAACTAGTAGATGGGATCCTAACTAAATACCTAGGATCACTACCATACTTCTGTAAGGATTCCTGGTCCTTCCTTGATAGCATGAATAATATAATGTTCAATAATTCCTACAATTTTCTCACGATCGATGTGGTTGATCTCTACACATCGATCCCTCACTTAGAAGCAGTGGAATGGATATCCCTCATGCTTGAAGACTTGGGTGCAATAAGAAATGAGATAGATATAGTGTCAGAATTGTTAGATATAATACTAACATCTAACTACTTTATATTTAACGAAAAAGTATACCTACAAACACAAGGCATAGCTATGGGGTCACCTTGTGGGGCATCGACCGCCAATTTATTTATGGTGTATTGGGAGAAATTCCATTTTTTCAAGAACACCAAAAAGGAGAAAATAATACTATATACCAGATACCTGGATGACATCTTCATCTTACTTGATGGAGATGTAGAAACAGCTACTAAACTAATAGAATATTGTAATGACTCTACTTCATTTTTGAAATTTACTTTTTCTTTCTCTACCACTGAAATAGATTACTTAGACGTAAAATTATCTAAGGATGACTTCAACTGTGAATATGTCTCAAGAATACATAGAAAACCTACATACTGTAATTCCCTGTTACACTTCAATAGTTCGCACCCTTTTAAACAAAAAAGAGCTATTGTTAAAGGACAGCTCATAAGAGCAGCAAGAATGTGTAACAGGGAACTGATTTTCTATGATGAGTGTAAAAAACTTGAAAACATGTTCACAAGTAGAAATTACCCCGTAGACTTATTCTTGGATCTTTTTCATGAAGTCGACACTAAAAGATTGAATGGGACTTATTACCCCCTCCTTAAAAAGAAAATTATTGTAACTGAAGTGCCTACTATAATTTTGGATTCGGACTCATCTAATATAACACTAGAGAATATTAGCAGCAATAACACTTCGGAGAGAGTCAATCCTTTAAAAATTAGTTTCATTTCTACTTTTAATAGTGACTCTTTAGACATACAATTGATTCTACTGAAGAATTGGCAATATATTTTAAATAATGAGGAACTGATAGAAAAACTAGGTGTTAAACCTAATTTTGTATTTAAGAGAGGGAGAAATCTGAAATCCATCTTGGAAAGTTGCAACAATTTAAACAACAACAGTAACAAAAAAGGATGTAAACAATGTGGATTCTGTAAATACTGTCACTACGTCAATAATTGTAGTACTTTTCAAGTAGACGAGAATAAGTATTACATTAATGGCAATCTCAATTGTAATTCAAAGTCCATTGTTTACTTAGCAAAATGCAACTGCTGTGAAGCACACTATATAGGAAAAACTGACCGCAGACTTCGTGACAGAATTTATGAGCATCTTTATGCTATAAGAAATAAAAAATGTGATAATGCTCTAGCAAAACACTGTGAGAGACATCTAGGGCATAGTTTTAACTTCACAGCTATTGATATTATACCACATACTTTGAGAGGGGGACCTGTGAATATTTTATTAGAAATCCGTGAACTGGAATGGCAGATAGCTTTAAATTCCTTTAGTTATCCAGGACTTAATGAAAACTGCAATGTTAATTGCATGTTGAAAATGAGGAATTTCTTAAGAAAGAAAAAAACATGATAGCCACTAACTAATGCCATGTCAAGTACATATTTCTATTATTTTGCTCAGAATTACTGACATAACCCCCTTTCATATTTGTACTAAATATCTTTTATTAGTAGTGTTATAGTGTTAACTGTTCATAGTGAACAGTTCATATTACACATGATATATACATTAGTCTAATATATTTATTATTAATAAACTTTGATGACTATGTTCTAATTTTTATATTAAGAACACATTATTATATAATTATAATACAACAATAAGCAATGTCATAGTTGAGATGCTTTTAATTAAATATTTAGTAATTTATTGTGATTTTTTAATTTTTAATTTGTTATGTGTAAGTTATTATCTTTCATTATGTATTTGGGTAAATAGTATCAACTATGTAAGAGATACAATGTTATCAAGCACTGTTATAGTGTGGTTCTTTAAATATTAGATGTACCTCCCACACGTCATACTAATTACCCATTTATAACTGGCGGTTATTTTGAAAAAAAATCTTTGTTGCTGAAGAAGCTGTGGTGTTACTACGGCGAAAATGCTGTTTTTATTACAAATAAAAGCGTTCTTTTTCACATCTCCTTGGATCTGGACTTTATTACTCTCGAAGATTTACATCTGTTTCATTACTGCTGCCTGTTTGGGAGGTGACGTCCCTTTCCTGTTTTTCAATCGTTTGTGCTATTTTTGTGGAACATTTCTTGTGTTACTCACAGATCATCTATCTTAGAACTGTAGAAGCATAGTCTGAAGATTGCAGTCAGTACATGGTGACAGCCATGAGAGTTATTGACTTCATATCCCTCATAGGACATATGTCACAGCAAATCCTGTTACAACAGTAAATGTATGAGGGTATCACAGCAACATGCCAATATTGACCCAGTGTTTGTGGCTCCAGCCACAAGTTTATCAACCTTTGTACATATGTCATGCAGTAAGGGGTGCATATGTTCTGTACACCATTATTTATTGACATCATACCTGATAACAAGCCAGTCAGATATCAGACTGCTAGACATGTTATGTATAGTAGGGGTTATTTCTGAGGACATAACCTTGGCATTCTGCGGTTGTGTGTACAGTACTGGGGTCTGTGTACATATGGTGATTGCCAACAGTATGTATATTGTGCATACATACCTTGGCCTGTGCACAGACTGTGGTAGATGTCATTGTTCTTGGTTCTGTTCTATCTGATGTTACATGCTCCTCCAATGTATGGTACCCATATACCCATATAGCTATATAGATATATAGACATATACATATCTACATACATATATATGTATATATATATATATATATATATATATATATATATATATATACATACATATCTTTATATATATATATATATATATATATATATATATATATATATATATACAAACTCAAATATATACATATACACAGCTATTATATATCTACACATATACAGAAATATATGCACATATAGTTATGGATATCTACATATATATATATCGACATAAATAAGTATATCTGATTAGATATGTATGCATATATAGTTATAGATGTCTACATATATATCGATATAAATAGATATATCTGTACATATAGTATGCACATGCATATATATCTATATTGTAGCAGCTCTGACACCTGCAAAGCATGGGTCAGCCCTGGTAACCAGTGCTCACATCCCAGTCTGATAACATAGCAGTGTAATGACATCTGTAATAAGTGTATGTAATGCCATGTACAAAACATGCATCTATGTGCTATCATTACAGTAGCAAGGGGTGTGAGTGCCATGTCTGGGACACTCAGACCTGTACATCACTCTTATCCGTGTGAATGTGTTACATACAAGGGTAGTAAACCAGGTTATGTGATGTCACACTGGCATGTAGTGGCATCTATATTGTAGCAACTCTGACACCTGCAAAGCATGGGTCAGCCCTGGTAACCAGTGCTCACATCCCAGTCTGATAACATAGCAGTGTAATGACATCTGTAATAAGTGTATGTAATGCCATGTACAAAACATGCATCTATGTGCTATCATTACAGTAGCAAGGGGTGTGAGTGTCATGTCTGGGACACTCAGACCTGTTCATCACTCTTATCCATGTGAATGTGTTACATACAAGGGTAGTAAACCAGGTTATGTGATGTCACACTGGCATGTAGTGTATCATGCCGTTACTACTGTTGACAGTGCTTTCCCAGGAAAAGTAGATTGCTAAATGTAGTACTGGCAACAAGCACCCCTGCAGGCATAGCTGGACTTTGAGGCCTCACTATTGTGTTCCTGGTGTGTGAGCTGTGTCACAGTATATATCCCCTACTGGATAATCATCTGACATGTGGAAAGTAACTGTAGACTACTGTCTGTACAGCACATGTCAGTGAGGACTTCAAACATGTAGTAATGGCATACATATTGGTGTCAGACATCTATCTGTTGACACATTCATCCTACTGCATAGCTAGTTACCAAGATGATGTCTGTCAGTCTCTGTACAGATGTGCAGATGACAGGTATCCAGCTTGGATACTTACAGGCAACCTATGCTTGGCTGAAACTACATGTCTGCCCAGCTGTGTTATAACTGGCACAGATAGGACACAACACCCTGTATGCACCACATGCCACGGGTACCTCCACTACACTACCACAGTTAATAGAACATGTTTGGGTACAGGTCTCCATCACATACACTAACCATGTGATGTAATACATGTTGTATACATGTCAACTGGATCACTTCAGTGGCCATTTGCAGGAGGCACGCAGATGATTGGCTGATGCATGTTATATTCACCCTGAGGGTCACCACAGTGGTGTCTGTCGATAGATTGCCTGCTGGCACATGGCAGGTGACATGATACCACTGTACACACATCTCCTACACTTCCCATCTCTCCATGGACAATAGCCAGGTACACACCTATGACCACCTGCAGCGATGCACCCCAGTAGTGACAAATGTGCACATGTTCATTACTGAGGATATCAGTGTCTGTGTGTTAGTACACCTATAGTTGGGAATACCATGACGGTCTTCACACCCACCGCAATACCCATTGTCATAGTAAGATGTGGCTGCTGTAACAGAAATTACATGTACCCTGTTACACTCCTCTCTCTGGCAGCTACATCAGCCTTGCAGTACCAGCACAACAATGTTGTACAAATGGGTTGATAGGCATGGGATACTCACTTAGTTCTGGCAAGTATGTGTATGTGTGCATGTCTGTATATCTGTAGGGTACAGCATTCTGAGGCCACATACTTCTATAATAATATGCATTGCCACACAGTATTATGGATAGTGATGTTGCTGCCCATATGTGAGGCATGACAATGCATCACCCTACTATGCCTGTGGCATGTGCATTAGATGCATATCCCTGTAGTACCACTGTTGGGATGGACAATGGGTTGTATCGCAGTCATGGGCAATGTGTAATGTGGGTTTGTCAGTGTCATCATGGGTTCCAGTGTGTACAATATCCACGGTGGGGTGTAGGTGCTGTGTATACTGTCATTACACCATGGTACCCCCGGTACATGTCCCATGTACCACTGTATAATGATCACTGTCACCATCAACCATATAGGTAACTGATACCACAATCCAGCCCAGTTATGCATTTGGTGTGTGCAGCCCACCTGTAACACATTGGACACACTGACAAGTTAGGTAGCACTGATAGGCCCAGGTCTCTTGGATGTGTGTCTGCCTGTTATGTGTCTGTTAATGTGTATATGATGGTATGTCACACTATGTATTATCCATATGCAACCATTACATCCTCCATTACCATACTGTACATGTCTGGGGATGTTCTGCATGTAACATGTAATCTGGAACACACAGCACCCTAAACACTGTGTGGTGTGTGCAATGAAAGCCACACACATTAGTAGCACTACATACCTAGGTAGGGGTCTAGTCCCAGTGTTGCCAAGTAAGACTGTGCGTGTATGTGGATGGATCTACATCAGGATGCTGATTATACATCTCCCAGCGGGTCACCTGTCCATGTGGCACAGGCAGTAACTGTTATACAGACCTGTGACATGTGTTCAACTGTACCCAGGATATGTCACAGCCATGGTGTCACCACAGTGCCATACCCCTTGTGGAATATGACTGCAGACCATCCGCCTGCTAACGCATGTACACCTACAACACAAATGGATAACATTATGGAGACCACAATCACTCAGTGTTACTAACAGCTATAATGCATCATGGCTGAACAGCTACACTGCCTGACATGTATGCATTAAACATAACTGCTGACAACATGTTACACAGCAGTACATTGGTACACTGTAGTACAGTCACCATGCGCATCAGAACCATATTAGCCTGTCCCTGCATCGATGTTATGGATGGCAGGGATGTGGCACAGGTATTATCATATGCACAGGGTGTGTTGGTTTGCCAGAGACTGAGAGTGGGCCATATGTTTGACACCATGTGTGTGTGAAGGGTGTAATTAGCTGGAATGGATGTGGTGATGTGGTGTGTATAAGTATGGGGTTGCCCTAGGTGTGTTTATATAGTGTGTGGGTATGCATGCACAGAGTTCTGCTATGTGGCTGCCCTATACAGGTGTTTCTTGGACAGCTGCAAACCATACCTGGCAGGGTGTGCAGTTTACCACCTCCAGCCATGGACATATGGACTGTGCTGCCAGGGGTTCCATGGGCACATCCAAGTACAGACCTTGTTCTGCTACTCTCCCATGATGATGTCAGATGTCTGCTTGAACCAGATCCCTCCTGGGACTGGCCAGGGCCACATGCACATGGCCTGCTGTGTTGTGGTGTGGTGTGGACATCACTCCCCTGCAGTTCTGGGGCTGGTACTGCCATTACGGGAGCACGTTGGTGTTCTAGCTCATTCACGTGGACCGCCAGCTGTTGATGTTGCTGGCCTACATCCACACAGCCATCTCCCCACTCCCACCACATGTTCAAGCATGAACAAACCACAGTGATGAGGCCCACCATCTCACCCAACCATCTATCCATGACCTCGGTATAATCACAGAGGGCACCTGCACCAGATCTATCAGATTGCACTTACAGACAACATAACCTCACACACACACACACACACACACACACACACACACACACACACACACACACACACACACAAACCTACAGGTGAGGTTGCACACAGATAGTACACACAGTCCTCCCATTACCCATCTGCATAACATATAGTACTCAACAGCATGCAGTGCAATTATAGTCAATCCATGCTAGCAACAGTATACATGTATGTGATGCCTGGACTGTGTTAGTAGGTGATGCCCCTTCCCCTGGAAAACACTGCACCCATGTACACAGTATTGCTGTGCACCTGTTCTGCATCCTGCCATGTACTGTGCACCATACCTCACAGGTGTACAAACCATTTCTGAATGTGTATTACTGTGTCAGTTATGTCTGCCCTAATGCTCACAGCCCCTATGTGTTTGTGTGACACATACCTGGGATGATATGGCAACAGATGTCATTTGTGAATGCCTGAAGTCTGTTTTACAGATCTCAACATCAGTGATGTATGTATGACCAATACGATACTATTACACTGACAACTGTCAAACCTTACTATGGCTATGGGGAGTATACACACCCTTATTGATATGATGCTCTCTTCCTTGATATGCCATGGGACCACATCACTGCATATCTTAACATTATATGAGCCTGATATGTGACCTATGTCCTGTACATTCACATGTAGTGTTGAACAAATGTATTAGGTGTGCAGATGCTGACCACGATTCATACACTCTGTGGGTGCATATGTGTGCACGCCCTTATCATGATGGTTTGCTGCACCTATTGTTATGTGTACTACAGCAATCACTATTCCTGACAGGGGTATACTAGCATGGACCATCTGCATTTGCTAGTATATGGTCAGTCTGCCCTACACATGTCCCCCAACTCTGCATGATTGCAAGGTCTACTCATGTGCACATCCCTTGGAGTTCACACACTGCCATTACTGTTGCTGTGAAGTCAGGGTTATGTCTGTACCAGACTGTGTGCAGATACAGCCATTCATAGCATCCTTAGTATCTCTGCTACAGTGCACTGGTGTGTCATGATGACACACCATCCCCATCTTCAGCCTTTTTGCAGATGCTTGACTATGGCAACTATGGCCTACACATGTGTCAGTTTGCAGTGGCCCAAACACTGAGCATCACATGTAAAGGCCTAGTCCCAGCTAATGACTGGCAAACATAATTATGTACACTGGCACCGGCACAGTACAGATGGGAATGGTGGGGTTGAGGTGGGGTGACACATTTGTTGTGCAGCACCTGTTATCTTGCATGATACTGTCTGCAGGTTTCCAACGTGGTCATGGTACACCAGTACATATTGCAACACATGACTGTTGGGGACCTCTTCTGTTATGCATACACTACCTGCAGAGAGGCCTGGCTGATGTTTCCTGTGGTACAACTGTCACATCTGATTACCTTAACCTATAGGCCATGCACTTGCAGAGTCCAGGCAATTGCTGACACAGGTACCACACAGCCAGTACTTGCTGGACATTCCTGCTACCCCTTAGTGTTATGGCATGTTAGTGGGCAGTCTGCATGACCAGTTTGCTACATGTGACATCATTTGTCTTGGGTGGCCATCTGTTTATTTCCTACATCATTCCTGTCCCATACATCCATGCCACATACATGACTGTCCACACTGTTTGCCATGGCATATGCAGTGGTGAGGTATGGCTACATCTGTAGCTCATTGGTGCTACCTATTTGGTATGGGGCCCACGCCATGTCATGTAAGATGTGTGCAAACCACACCTGTCTCTATTGCAGGTAAGTGTGCACATTTGATAGCCAAACGTCTTGGACAGCAGACAATATGTGGTGGGACACTGGGGACATGTACTTACTGAAAGGTGCATATCCATGACAAATGCATGCAGGCAGTACCTCAACAGCTGCGTTCACTATATTTTCTCTGGAGTGTGTGCACACATATGCTTCCAGTGTTTGTGAAGGTATGTATTCCCCATATTTGCTGCCCTAACCTACGATTCCATATTACACATTCAGTGCTCATGTTGGGACCACATCACAGGTGTTAAGGGTTATGGACCACATTATTATGATATGACATAGTGTAGATCTGTAACAGTTGCCATTTTAATACTGGTATATACATTGTTGTAGCACTGTATAAGGGTGATGTTTCACACATGTCCCTACTGTAGGCCACGTGTCCCACCATTATGTTCATCCCTGTGAACACATTTCACAATGACAGGATGTTAGTTTCCTGCAGGTGTCTGACATACCCTTCAGATACCTCATCATGGTCACCACTGTGATGTAGTGCAGTTAACAGCAACAATACGTGAACATGTATGGCATGCATTATGGGTAGGTGTGTTAGATGTGTGCATGGAATATACCATAGCCATTACATGACCGGTGTATTGGCAAGCATGAACATAAACCATACTCACCAGCTACAGGCTGGTGACTTGCGACTTGCTAGTATACCAGAGGGACCTACATAAGAGTGTGAGAGATGTGATGTCAGTGGCCACAGCTGTGGCATTGCTACAGGATGGGTGCAGCATTACAATACATAAACAGTACAAGTCCACAATACTACAGCTTATGCACATCTGTTTATTACTACTACGCAGCAGCAGACTATATATATGACATCTGACATATGCATGTTCTACCTGTACAGATGTGGATGCATACACAACAGTAGTCTACTGATGTGCCCTGTGGCCATACCTGCATGCTCCACAGCCGGTGTGTGGGTAGCACCCACCTCCACTATGGTCTCCACCAGTTGTTGCGTGTGCTGGCAGGCAGGTGCCACGAGGCTGGCGAGGAGCTCCACAACACGTGTCAGGGGGGGTGGATGGCATGACCCCCCCATTGTGATGTGATCCCCCCCAGACTGCAGATGATAGACCTGCTCATAACTGCGGTTATGCAGGCTGTCATCATTGACCTTGTGGACTAGATTGTTCCACAGGGTGGTCTGCATCTGCTGCTCATGGGCTGTCCTGGTGAAGAGAACCTGGTAGTGCTGTATCAGTTGGTTAAGAATGACCTCATTTTCTGCCGCTGAATACACTGCTAACCGGCCGTAGGACATCTTGCCTGAAAGACATAAAGATGGAAACAGGTCTAAGCAACTCATACAGCAAGATTACCATAGTTCTTAATACACATCTCTGTCTCCCCTCCACCATATCAGCAACAAAAAACTGTTCAGACAACTCAATAGGTATGGCTACAGCTTACCTACCATTGGGACATGTAGTGTACCACACTTCGTGCTATGTGTTTGTAGCCATGTTCCATGTGGGGACACTATCATTTCTGGCTTGTTACAGACTATTTCACCTGCATGCCATTGTCAGGGTCACTATGGTTCCATATATGCATGTGGTATGCTTGCTATGTGATTGCTGCACATCTGTTGTTATGTGTTATTGGGGATATCTATGCATGCTGTTGGACATGTTCCGGGATTGTCTGGACTATTACTACCTACATATGTTCTATAACAGTGACACAATAGCATGTTTAGGGAATAATTGCCAGCAGAACCACCTCTCCAACCTCATCTGGCCATGTTACCAGGCCACATCACATGTGGGACCCACCCTGGGGCCTCCTCCTCTACTGGTCCAGCACTACCTTCAGGTGAAACCACCTCAGGGGATGGTGTTTTCCCCCCAGGGGGTACACACAGACATGATCCTGTTACCCGACATCAGGTTCAGGGTCTGTTCCATAGGGGGCTCCACAGAAACTTGTGGGATATGCTACAGTCTCTTGAAGCCCTCAGCACACAATCACAGGGTCAACATGCTTCTCCTGCTCAGCCTCCAGGCCAGGTACCTTCAGGACCATGAAGCTGCTGTTGTGACTAGCAATGGGTGGGGGCCTTTTTCCCATTGTTTCCATATGGGGGCTCATGGGGCTTCCAAATCACAGACCACACCCACCATTCAGAGTGTTTACCCACCACATGTGTCATATACCACCCCTGTAGGCTGTCCTCTATATCTACCAACCCAAACCACCTTCACAAATATAGTTGCTATCCTTCCCCAAATTCCCATTCCCTACTTCACAGACAAGGGCAATGTGGTCCCAACAAGGGGTTCACATGTGACATAACCGTCCATGTTGCACACACTTACAGCTCTATATATCTGTGTGTATTGCTATGTGTGATTTTCCCCCACACATAGCATACAGCACTGTGATGGAAATATAGGGGACATGTATTTATATACATATGTGTGTGTATGTTTGTATATATGTAGACATACACACACACACACACACACACATATATATATATATATATATATATATATATATGTGTGTGTGTGTGTGTGGATATATTTTATATTGTATATATGTGTTTATATATATATGTCTACATGTAGGTGTCTGTACATCTGTAGACATACATGTATATATATATATATATATATATATATATATATATATATATATATATATATATATATACACACACACACACATATGTTCTGCCTTGCTACAACACAGACAGGTGCCACATATAGACACAGCCTAACATTAGGGGGTATATATAGGGCCAGATTGCAGGTGAGCCCATTACACACCTATGGCACTTCAGCTTGCTAAAATACATGTTAACCTGAGTGTCCTGCAAGTGGTGGGCTCTGGAACCCACATGTCCAGCATTATGGCATTACTTTCACCACCAGCTACTGGTGACAGTAATATACATGTTTTCCATTACACAACACACACTAACTATGATGGCTTACATCTTGGCAGTCATTGCTGCTCTGCACAGTTGATGGGTATGGCCCACTACCCACAGGGACAGACTCTATTGTCCATAGCAGTTGCTCAGCTGAACATCATTACAACAACATCTGATGGCACATATAAATCATTCCGTATCATCTATCCCATTATTATGGACCAAGTACTACAGTCAATTACATGCATATGTACTTCACATACCTGTTGTGGGAATGAGGTCTGTTTTGGATAGTTTCCTTGTAGGAGTTTTTTTTTATCTCCTTTGCTTTGGCTTTAGCGTGCTTTCTTTCTATGTTTGTTTGTTTCTGTTTCAGTTTCAGTTTCAGTTTCTCCCTCTCTCTCTCTCCAGTAAATGGACTGAGCTGCTTGGAATAGATTGCAGCATGGCTTTTGTAGGTGATGCACATGATCAGGTAATGGCCTCTGCACCAGTCAGTGTCCTCCACTTGTTACCTGCATGCAGCATGCTGTGTAGCACTTCCAATTACAACTGTCATGGCAACCCACTACTATAAATCCCTACATCATGTGGGAGTGGTCCCTTTACCTTTCTTGTATGGTGGACATCCTTCCTGCATTTGGGCAGCAGTGTTACAGACAGCAGGAAGCAATACCTCTTACAAGAGAACTTGCACACTACATATTTTTATGAGGTTCAATAACTACAGACAGAGTGTGAGTAGTGTTTCTGTATGCATTGTATAGCACTAGTGTTACAGGGTTTGTGTGCACATACTAGTTTAACATGGAATGTAGTCTGTCTGCATAGCTCTCAAATGTGGGCCTATCCAGTTGATGGCCAGAGGCGTGCCTGTTATGTTTTGTCTGTCTACCACACAGGTCTTGTGTCAGATATATCACTGGCAGTGTGTGTGTGTGTGTGTGTGTGTGTGTTGAGTGTTATCAGTACATGGCTACATCCATTTGTGTTTCTGACTTCATATTCTTGACTAAGGGTATGTTGCAGACTTTCCTGTAATACCAGCAACTTGCTTAGTGTATGACAACACTATTTCTCATATGGGCATGTGTTCCAGCCTCTGTCCTCTACCTATATACCAGGCTTTGTCCATATGACATGCTGTCAGGGATTGTTATGCAGTGGCCTGTGAGTATGTCATGCGGCCATTCCTGCCATCAATCCACTGCTGTTGTAACCCTACACATATTGTGGGGTTTGGTCCATATATGTGTGGGCTTCATCTGCACAATGCATGTGTGCCCTTATGCAGTCCAGAGGTCAGTGTATGTAACAGTGGTATATGCCCTCCATAGTCAGTCTCTAAGGGGGGGGGGGTGCACCATAAATAACCTAGGCTGTTACAACATGTGAGGAATATCAAGAGTAAGCCACCTTAAGGTATATGGATGTACATTACCATACATATCACCTTGGGAAAATGCTGGCCTATTGCTTCCTGCTATGCAGACTGTTCTGTTTGTCAGTGTGATTGTGATGGTTTCAGTTATGCCTTGTTATGTAACAGATGCATCCCACTGTGTCAAATGAAGTCTTTTCCCCCAGGGATTGCATACAGATTGTAGTTAGAGGCTCCTTGTCTATACATCTGCATTACTTTACTTACTGTTGATTGACTGTTATCCTGTGGCCCAGTCTGTCTTTACTGTTGTACTACTTGAAGGCCTTGGTCTGGACAGCAACATATTTCGGAATACTGTATTAAATGATCTTTTTGAGAGTTGCATTAATCTGTTTGCATGTATTTCAAAGTCTAAACAGTCATATACAATTGTAATAGTACACAAATAAAGCTTTCTCATGTATGCAAACATGTGTGTGGTGTTATATCCTTTGACCTCTCTGTGGGTATATGTTTCAGGCAACAATAGTCTTTTGTATATATAGACTATACCACAATATAGATTAGTACTAGCCTAGTTGCCCTTGAGAGCCATTTTAAGCCCAGCCAATTATCCCTTGTGAGACTCAAACCCTGCACCTTGTGTTTGTAAGGCAAACACCTTAACCATTAGGCCACCCTCCCAACTTGGGTGACTTATACACTGTCCATTTGATAAGGTGGCAACTGTAGGAATACTGGCTGTTTTGTATGGTGTGCACCCTCTAAATATGTATCTGTCTATACATATCTGTGTGTGTGTGTGTATGTGTAGTTACACATATATATATATATATATATATATATATATATATATATATACATATATATATATATATATATATATTTATATATACATCTGCATATATGTATGCGTATATGTATCTTAGGAATCTTTATTGCTTCTATATTGTACATTCCCTATGGTAGCCAGACTGTACTGAATGACATGTTATTGATACCAGCCTGACATCATACAGGTTGGATGGACTACTGTTAACATCTTGTGCCCATGTTGTGTCAGATCCTGGTTATGGGACTTGCAGCAGTTGGTACTGTATTGCAGGGCAGATCTGTTTGGCTTGGGGGGGGTAATATCAATATGTACAAGACATATGTAGCTTGGGCCTCCTCACCCTCATTATCGGTGTCGGTGGTCATATATGTATTTGTTATTTTCTCTTTTATATCTATAGATGTATATCTGTATATATATATATATATATATATATATATATATATATATATATATATATATATATATATTTATGATTGTATATATATATATATATATATATATATATATATATATGATTACATATATATATTGCTATACATATATATATATATAGATAGATAGATAGATAGAGATTTACATATCTATTTAGATAGAAATATATATACACACACTTACATCTACATGTTTAAATACATTTCCTGTACTGTTGAATGACTGTGCTGGATGATATGTCTGTAAGAATATCAGGGTTATGTATATCTGACATGGCTTAGTGGTAAATCCCTTTGCTTATAGTGTGCAAGGTCCTGGGCTCAAATCTTGCAGAGACTGTTTATTTTGTTGCTGGACAAAACAAGGGACTTTGGATACAGAGTGATTAAGGCATTTCTAAGCAGTTGTAAGCAGGTTTGCGCAGGTTTGCACGGAGGTAAGCACTGCTATTTTCCTGTTACAGTTTCTTATACTGATTTAGCTTCTCAATTGCTTAACCTGTGTAGGCATTGCTTATACCCACGCAAACAGGCTTAAACCCGCTTACTACTGCTCAAAAGTGCTTACTCCCACTTAACCCCATGCTAGTTTCTTTAAAAGAAATGATAAAGGGTTGATAGGAAAGTGGTAAAAAAGGGGCACAAAGAGGGGCAGACAGTAGGGAAAATAGCTAGGGATGTGCAGGAAGGGTGTAGGGAAGGTCCATTGCTGCCCATTTCTTCTACAGCAACAGCTGTGCATATACATTGAATTTGGAGATATATTTGGACACTCATACCCCTGAGAGAGGTGTGAGGACAACATTTATAATTTGTTATGTCAATTAGACCAGATTACATGTGTTCAGTGTAAACATGTGCGAAGTGGAGAGCTATGTATAGGGTGTGATTTTTTGGAAGGGAACAGACTGCCATTTTTTTTTTCAGGTGAGAGTGGAATGTTGGGGAGGGATAGTAGGTATATTTGGGGAGGTAGGTTGGGTAGGTTAACAGACAAGACAAACAAGACACATACAGGGGTGGTATATGACACATGTGTGGGGTAAATACCTTGATGGGGAGGGTTGTTTGAAATCAGAAGCCCATGAGCCCCCTAGTGGAAACAGTGGGACTGAGTTCCCGACCCATGGGCAGTCACTACTGCACCTTCACAGACCCGAAGGTGGCTGTGCTGGGGACTGAGTAGGCAGGCCATGCTGACCCTCTAGTTGTGACACACAGCCCTCAAGCTGGTGTAGCATATCTCCGAACTCCCCCAGGACCAGCCTTCCCAAATGTGCTATGGTGTTTAAATTTTATCAACATATGCGGGTTAGTAACAGTCAACACATTCCAGGATTAGGTATAACATCATGCCTAGATATTCCTATTAACCCAAACACCAGATATGGAACAGTTGCATAGCAAACAGAGCACATGCGTAAATGGAACCACAGTGGTCATTACAACAGCATGCAGGTACATTGATGGCAGCATGCCACCAATGTGGGAGTATTTCAACATATCACATGCATGGAAACACATTTAAATAATTATCACACAATAGGACATGTGTCCCAACAGTAGAGTTAATGCAGCACATACCAATTGAATTGTGTATTTAGTTCACTGTTGCAGATATGTTGGGGGGGGATGTCAATTAACAACTAGTATATTCCTGTAGTTCACATTACTTTCCTAGTCAGTGATGTGATCTGTACCTTATAGGTATTAGTACATTACCCTATTGCCTTAGTTTGGACAGTGGTATGGATGTCGACAACTATATACATGAATTGAGTTTTACCTGCAGTATACACTTCTTACCTGGTATACCTGTGGAGGTATTGTTTGTTAACACTACCTAACTGTTTCTACACATACTCCCAGATTCTAGGTTGATGTTATGCACATACCTGTTCATCTCTTATTGCACACACTCTGGCCATGTCTTCACCACATGCAGGTGAACAGGGACATATTTCGACTATTGCCTTCTTAAACCTTTAGTGAATTGTACAATGACAGGTTTGTTTTCATTGGCATTTTCCAAATGTGTGCAGGTCTGACAGTCAATTATATGAAATGGAATGCTGCCTACATGTCAGAAATTAGCACACTGATATCTCAGGGGGACAGGGTAACAGCCGGCAGATATGGGCCGATTAACTGGACATTCTGGGCAATTCTGTACACTTGTGGGGTATGATTCTGCATACAGCTTACTACCACTCCCAGGATTCAAACCATGGCTGTGTCTGCTAAAAATAAAACACTGTCCATCACAGTTGAGTGCGCTATATAGATATTGCTGTGTATCTCTTGTCTGATTTCTGTCTATAATTCTCCTGTGGTTTTACATTCTGACCTTGTAATTACAGCACTCTTATACAGGATTTCCTAGACAGTTGTATTATGTAGTAAAGTGTGGGTGACAGTGATGAGTAATACCTTATTATTCAGAGCAAATGGAACACTAACAATGCCATACAATACCAGAGTAGACAGTACCAGTATAGGATATCAATCTTTTATTTCTAGGTACAGTTTTCTTATCTGACAGACCTGTGGAACCAATGTTTTTTAGCACTACCTGAATGTTGCCATACAAATTACCAGAATCCACATTAGTATTATGCATATACATCTCACTCTGTTACTGTACACACTCTGGACTCAGCTTGACAACATGTGGGTGGAGTTGGGACATACTTGGCTAATTACTCTCATAACATATTGGGGAGTTGCTAGAGTGACAGGTTTGTTCTTATAGATGTCTGACAATCAGTTGTATGTATTGTTTGCTGCCTAAACGTCTGGGATCATCCCACTGATTTGCCAGGGGAACAGGGTGACAGGCAGCACATATGGGCCAATTTACTGGACATTGTGGACATATCTGTACAGTTGTGAGGTATGATTCTGCATACAGCCTACTACCATTCCCAGGATTCGAACCATGGCTGTGTGTGCAAAAAATACAACAGTTTAAGTAGCAGTTGGGTGTGCTATTTGAATTTTGTTGTCTGTCTTTTCACTGTTTACTGTCTAAGTCTCTCTCAGTTGTACTATATGACCTCTTGGGATTACAACAGTCATATACAGACATTCCTACACATTGTATTTATGTAGCGCAGTGTGGGTAACAGTGCTTAATACAACAGTACTATTAATTCATTGCAACTTTACATTAACATATGATACCAGAGTAAACACATGCAGTCTAGCAGTTAGACCTTTATTGCCAGGCTATTATGCTTTTATTTACATGCAACCTATATGAGACTCTTCCTGCCCTATTCTCTGGCGTATGCAGTACATGCCTTAAACAATACAGGTTTTATACAGGCAATTAACTTACTACTACTTTTAGATTTATTTCTTATGACAGTACATGCAAGAGTATTACTAACCTGCCTCACGTCGCAACCGCTGCAGTTTACAGGCATGGGCTTCCTGTGTTTGCAGCCCGCTCACCTGCCACTGTGAAAGACATAAGAGAAATATTTAGCCATACCTATCCATAATATACATGAGCTGGCAATTATTAAACAGGTAGTGGACTGATACGCACAGCTGGGACATCCCCTGTCCTCTTAGCCTCTTGAATCCACTGATCCAAGAGATCCCTCTTTCTCCTCTTCAGGTCGGCATAGGGATGCCTGACCTGCTCACCAGTTCGGGGTATGCCAGTGGCACTGGTGAGGTCACGGTCGAGATGGTCCCAGGCTTCCACTTTGCATTGGGAGCCCTGGTACTGGCCCTGCAGCAGTCTCTGGTCATGGTTTTTCATAGGGAGTCCTGTCATGACTCTGGACTCCTGGATGCTCCAGTGCTGTGCCAGGAAATGCACACCCTCTCCCATTCCAGACATAGTGCCTACAGGGGGAAGCTACAACCAGTTATGAGATGTATTTCTGCCTGTTGGGTTTAAATAGGGCCCATGTCCTGCACTTTGCTGTGATTCGACAGTTTTGAAAATGCTAAGCTATGAACAAACCTGCTTACCTAAGGTTGGCATTGTTAAAGGGGTATATCAATGGGCAGACTGAGTTAGCTGGCCTACACATTGCTTGCACCTACTAAGCTAGGCTGTGCAATGCTTAGCGTTGCTTAATATTTAATTTGCATTATATTTGCTTTTTGGCATTGATTTATTATTCATTACATGTTATGTACGTGTTTGGTATCCATGATTCATGTGTACGTACACAGTATGGGGTCCTTGTGTTTATTAGGGGATTTCAACACTTTATTACAATGACACCTGACATCTGAGCTTGCTGCAGTACGCCAATTCACATATTTATGTTATGTAGTAGGTTATACAACATAAAACTGTACATAGATTCCTTTCACATGTCTAGTTTGATTTTACTATAGTGAGGATCTGTTTGGTGATACCTCAATCTTATGTACTGCTGTGATGGCATAGTGATCAACTACTGTGACTGAAGTGTATAGGGTCCTGGTTTCAAGACCTGCAAAGGCTGTTTATTTTGTTTCTGGCCAGTACAGCAGCTGTTGCATACAGAGTGATTAAGGCACTTTTAAGCAATTGTCAGCATGTTTGCATGAGGGTAAGCAATGCTAACCTTCGGTTAAATATGCTTACAGAAAGTTAGTTTCAATATTGCTTAACCTGTGTATGCATTGCTTACTCCCATGCAAACAAGCTTAAACTCACTTACTACTGTTTAAATATCCTTTCTCCCACTTACTACTGCTTAAATATGCTTATTACTGCATACTCCTGCTTACCACCACACTAATTTAGACAGAAATGTCAAATGGTTCTTGGGAAGGTGGTGGATTTGGAAACTGCATGGATTTATCATTCATTACACATTTTATCTTCCATTTGTATCTGTGATTCCTGTGTACATATACTGTATGGGGCACTTGCGATGATCTGTGAACTTTACAACATTATGACAATGACACCTCACATCTGCATTTCATGCAGTACTCCAGTTCACAAATATATGTTATTTAGTAGGTTATGCAACAAAAAAATTGGTCATAAAGTGATTTGACATGGAAAATGGATTGTACTGGAGTGGGACTCGAACCAGGAATGACTGCTCATCAGGCGAATGCTCTGTCCACTACACTATTGCGGTATTGTTTCATTTGCATATATCTTGCTTTTTATCCTCTTGTGCCATTTAAGCTGCATTAACCTTAGCTAAGCGATAGGCAAACCCACGCACCTATGGTTAAATTTAATCTGTTTCATAAAAAAAAAAAAAAAAAAAAAAAACATTCTTTATATTTAATGTTTTAACTATTGCTCTTGTACACCTGGGGGGATGTTTCTAGGGGTATGCGAACACCTTTGAGCGGTCTCACTCATTCTTACTCATAACCTGCTGTTCTTGATTGCAGGGGCATGTATATTCTGAGAGCTCTGTTCTTAGACACGCCCCCTGCACTTGTACATGCTCTGTCATTGATATGCATGGCGTGCTGCTGTCCTTCTCCTAAACAGCCACTTCCATGCAGGACTACACTAGTCCTGCACAGAAGGATAGTGAATCTGGGGGAATGTCTGTATATGTAATTTTAATGGCAAAGAGCAAACATTCATTGTTTTATTCCATATGCCTCTTTGTTTCAAGAGAAGCCTTTCTATGGCTTCATACTACCCTTGGAAGTAAAGACATCTCTGACTATTACAAGACTTTTAACTAAATGGCATGTTATAATGCCCAGATAGTATGCCAGAGATGGTAATGTTACAGATGCATAACAGAATGTAGACTTTTACATACAATGTTGTTCTCATCTAGTAATATGTGTAGCCCTGCTTTATCCATCTGTGACTACCTCCACCTGCTTATGGTTAGTTAGCTTATAGCTCAGTATATGAATATTGACAACACTTTGAAGGTTATTTTAGTAATTTTTTTATTTGAATTATTAGCAAGTAAGTCCAGTACAGAGAGTTTTCTAATATGTTGTTTAATGTATTTGGAAGATGAACTAGCTGATATAGGTTATATTGGGAAATGAAGTAATTAGGTCTGTTTGCCTATGAGCATATCTATGGTGAAATTACCTAGTGTCATTATGCTGTTATTGTTGACATTTTGTATAATTTTTGTTATAGTCATCTAAAGGATTGCTATGGAGAAAGGTGGGGAATGTATACGTATATGTATATAAAATTTTAATATGGTTTTCTATGGTTAGGGTGATTAGATTCTAGTTAAGGTATTTTTTCAAATTTGTTACAACTTCTTAACCACTGTCATATTCCTCCCACCATCCTGTGGTTTGACCTATTATCTAGAAAGATATCATATTGCTTACTTAAGTAGGTAGAGTGAAAGCTCAAGGTTTTTAGCCAGATTGTGCAGATAGCTAAAATATCTGGATTATTTTCAAAAGCAAACTGTCATTAAAATATTCCTTATACACAGCTTATACACTGTCTAGCTTTCCAATTGTTTGCATAGAAAAGTAAACATGACCCCCAACATGCGAGCACGAGCACGCACACACACACACACACACACACACACACACACACACACACACACACACACACACACACACACACACACACACACACACACACACTCTGTTAGGAGATGAGAGTCAAGAATTCATATATGTGATACCACACACAAACAAAATGCTTTCAGAAGGAAGAGACAGCAAATAAAATTAATTTCATCAAAAAGAATTTCTTCACATAGCTCATAAAAATAATTATACCCACACACCTGCCCAAGACAATGGGCAAAGCAACAGAGCCAGTGCAACCAGCTTATTGAAAACTTAAAAAACAGCATGCAGCACAAAACATAAAATAGCATCTCTATACAATTAACAAAATATACAACTTTACAATTAAGGCAGGCTAAAACTGTTCACCATTAAATATTGCAAGAACAGTAGCATTACCACAATTGCCCCCTGAAACAAGCATGTCAACCAGACAAGCATGCCAGCTCCTGCTCAAACCTGCATCTTAACCAACCATAAAAGAAAGGGGAAATACAGGGCTCCTTAATAAAATCAGACCCCTCTACCACCCCAACAGCTAAACTTAACTCAGCTATACCCTGCTTTAAAACCTCATCACCCCCACATCACAACTAACAAAACTGGAGGAAGGGGTGCATTCCAACACCCACACAAAAGAGAACAGATAACAGCCAGCCTAAACTTATATAGTCCCCCTTTCTCAATCCACTCTCAACTTCCTACCCCTAATTACATCATCATACCCCTTAACATACTCTCCGACCCCCTCCCCACACTAATACCTAGCTTTAACTCCTAGAATGCCTTACCCAATTATACTAAGTAGGTGTGTATATATACAAACACATCTTTTTGGCAAAGAACATAAATGCAGGAGCCAATAAAAAACAACATTCTTTCAAATAGCAAAGAAATTAGAAGCAGTGCATAGCTAATATAAAGTCTTACGCTGCTCACACATTTTCCAAATAAAACCACAGACACAAAAATCACACAACAGTGATATCAGAAGAAGACACTGATGTAACAAAGCAGATTTGCAATCAGCATACTACTCTAATAAGAAAACAAACAAAAAAAAAGCATATTAGAAAGAAAAATAATACCTTGAGCAATTATGTTATTCTAGGGACTGCTGGAATCTTGAAAACAAAGCACTTGGACTGCATTTTGTATCCAAGGAAGTACATTTAAACTACATTTACAATATTGCACTTATCTTACATTTTAAATCACTTTTGTGTGTTGAGTTTGTGCTTTGTCTGACATTAAAGCTACTAATTTTAAGACTTTTTTTCTTTGTCTGTGGCTGCTTTCTGGTTTCTGTGCTAGGCTGAGATGTTTAACTGGGCTCTCATTTTATTGCATTTTTACTAGCTCTCTTCTGAATTAGGTTCCAACCCACCTGTTGCACTTTTCTACTTAGAGGCTTTTGAGCTGCCTGGCCTACTGTATATCTGGCCTTGGAAGCTCCTCTCAGTCTCATATTCTGTATAACTGGCCCTTGAAGCTCCTCCCAGTCTTATCCCCTCTGCTCATCTTACTGGTTACTGACAGAAGAAACTGGGAAGGCCCTTCCTTAGACTGTTAGTGCACTTTGAAATGGCCTTAAATTGTGCATTCCTCATTGTTGGCTTATCTGCCTTTGAATCAGTTTGTAATTACTTGTAGCTATTTGCTAGATTTGTTTCTGGTACCTTTACACTTATGACATAAGTGTGTTTTTATATTAAGAAGACTGAAACTGCAATTTTAGTTGGAGTAGAAAGGTAACCTGGTCAGTCTGAGTTGGAAAACACACAGGGAGGCATACATTAAGAATTACTTGTTGTAGCTTGTTATTTAATTTGTTTTTGATACCGTTTCATTTTTGGACAACTAAAGTGTGTTTTTTACTGTAAGAACACTGGGACTGCAATTCTAGTGGAAGTAGAAAAGTAGCCTGCTCTAGCTGACTTGGGAAGCTCACAAGGGGACTTAAAGTGACAATTAATTGTTGTAACTAGTTAGTACCTTTTCACTTTTTGGCTTACCAAAGTGTGTGTGCTATTCTCAAGGTGACCACTGGTCCTAGTTTTTCCAGGACAGTCCCAGGAAGTCTCTGTCCCGGAATCTCAAACATTGTCATTGGGACACAGAAATGTCCCAGTTTAGACCACTCAGTCTGATTGGTGACTTGGCTTCCCAGGGTGGCCAGTTCCCCTGCTTTCCCACCCTAAGCAGCTCTGCGGACTTTGCAATTTTTCAGGGGTGTCATTGGGTATGGGGGTAAGGTCAGATGCCTTTGCCCTGTCAGGAGCCTTCCTGGCCCTGCTGCCATCAATCAGTCACTCCCTCAAGGACTTCCATCATGGGGGGTTCTGCTTGACCCTACTCACCCAGGCAGGAGCTCTCCAGGCCATACACACATTTGTCTGGCATTCCCGTACTGACTTCTGTCAAGGCCAAACCCTTCAGTCCTCCCCTTCGACCTGGCCAAGAGACCATCTCCAACCATGTTCCCCCACGTCAGGGGACTCTGCCACCAGCATGTCTCCTGCAGCTGCCAAATCATGCTGGATCGCTCATGTCCTTGGACCCTCTCAGGGAAGCTTCCCTTCAATCCCAGCTGCTCTGCCAGAACTCCCCTTGGCTGCTGAGGGGAAGCTCCGCTCTAATGAAGGCTTCAGAGTCCCCCTGCTTTCCCATCCAGAGCAGCTCTGGGAACTTTGAGATTTTTCAAGGATACTGTCAGTTATGGTGTAAACTTGGATGCCTTTGCCACGGCAGGAGCTCTCCAGGCCCATCTACCATCCACCCTGGTGCTTCCATAGGGACTTCCATCATGGGAGCTCTGCCTAACCCCACTCACCCAGACAGGGGCTTTTCAGGCCTCACCACTGTCCACCAGTAGCTCCCTTAAGGACTTCCTCATGGAGGGGGCTGTGCCTGACCCTGCTCACCAAGGCAGAAGCTCTCCAGGCCCCACTGCTGTCTGCCCTATTGCTCCCTTAAGGTCTTCCATTGTGGAGAGCTCTGCCTGACCCTCCCTCAACCAGGCAGGAGCTCACCCAGCCCTGCCACTATCTGCCTCTCTCCCCCCCTTCCAGACTTCCATCCCAGAGGGGGCATGGTTTGTACCCCCTCAACGATTTGAGAGCTGTCCTGTATCAGTCACTTTCCACCTCTCTTCCTTCCAGACTTCCATCGGGACTGACCCCCTCTGGGGTTCCTCTTCTACCCAGGAGAGAGAGCTCTCATACAGGATTACATATCTGCTAACTGCTGCCAAATCATGCAGTGTCATGCATGCTCTTAGAGCATCTCAGGGGATCTTCCAGCCTCATGGAACTCTGCTGGGCCATGAAGCATCAGACAGTCCCTCATCCAGACTTCCGTGACACTGGTTCTCCACTTTTCCTTGCACCTAGGGCTTTCAAACTCACAGGGGAGATGGCCGTGGGTTCTCCCATCTCTGCACTTTTTGCAGCACACCTCAGTCTCTCACCCCCATAGTGCCAGGCTCCGATGAAGGTGCATTGCTTCAAGCCTCCTGGCATGTGACCTCTTGCCTCCTGGGTGGTACTAGTCACAGAGTGGCATCCTCACAGTGCCTGGTGAAGGACAGGAGGCAAACCTGCCTGCCCCGGTGCAAGATGACATGGCTACCCTATCTTTACTCCCATGGGGGCTGGGAGAATGGGATTGCAGACCTAGCTTCCCGGGGCAGCCCTCAAGTGTCCCAGTTTAGGCCCTGTACCAAAATGGTCACTTTGGCTATTCCAGTGGCAGTAGGAAAGTAGCCTGGTCAATCCAAGTTGAGAAACACAAAGGGAAGCTTAAAGTGAGAATATTTCATCAGCCAGAAGGCTTATTATGGATTTTGTTTGCTGTTAATCTGCACATGAGAACAACTTTTGCTGTGCTTTACATTTAGTCATTCTAGGATGATCCATCTTGTGGCAGAAGGTGTTTTTTCTAGTCTCTCTGAGTTGAGAAGCACTTCAGGAAGCTCAAAGTATAGTAATTTATTGGCCAGAGGGCATGGTAATTAGTTTTCAGCTTCTTCTGTTTGCTGTAAACTAGATGTTTTTTTTGCGGAGCTGTTCACCATATGGTGTCAGTTAGCAGTACCCTGTGTAGTAGGACGTCTATAAAGCTAGTACTTAAGAATTTAATCTGTAACACACAACGGATTTGCATGGAGCTAAACTTGGGGCAGCTAGTTAGGGCATCAAACAGCACTAATATCAGATCATAGCATTATTTAACATCTAGCCTTAACCCTAGGCACCACACAGTTGACCCCTGCAAAACCAAGTCCGTAAACCATAATAGCCCAACCCTAATATACGTTCTGACAACATGGATTTGCAATTTTCTAATGTCTCTGAGGCCAGCTTGGTAGATATGGGCATCCTGAGACCATGTAGCAATTGTCTTATGCAGTCAGACTACCTTTTAATCCTAAAAGAAAATGGACAGAGTATGTGAGAGATGTACATACATAACTTTCTTGAAAACATAAATGTCACTAACAAACAAGGTTGTCAAGAAAGCACACACTACATCCTTCCCACATACTGCTCAACACACTCATAGACCTTCTTATGATGAGACACTGAAAAGGAAACTTCTCCATACCTCAAAGACTTACTTCATCAAATGGCAATGCCTATCCTCAGCAATCACTAAAACACACACCAAAAGCAACACCTAACACCATGCATAAACCTACACCCAATGATCCCCCAAGATCAAAGTCCATAAGGCAAGCAAACACTTTACCTATTACTCTTGTCATAGGGGTTTCTATTGCACAACACAGAGATGCCCTCTCACTAGACTGGAAAAGATGATAATGGTTAGCTCCTATGTGCAGCAGGGATCCACAGTATCACACATGCACTTAAGTCACTGCAGTACAGGTACCAATAGAATTCTATCATATTCCATGTGGGTGGAAATGACCTGAGATGTATGTCAATGGACTGTATGAATATAGACATTATGGTTCTCTCTAAATATGTGTCATGGACAGGTGCATGCCTTGTATTGAGCAGCATTCTACCTTCACCACGGATGATATCACAGTATGAACAGAAAGTGACTGATTTTAATAGCTGGCTTAGTTTCTGGTATGACTCCAAAGGAATTCAATATGTATCAGCATGGGAGGACATGGTTAACAGAACACATTGCTTTGCCAAGGATGGTCTCCACCTCTCCCTCTGGGCTTTTGGATAGTAGCTAAAACTTTATCCAGCCCCTTAGAGTATTTTTAGGCAATGTCAAAATAACAAAACTAACAACATAGCAAAATAACTCAAAACAGCCATAAGGTATTACTGCTCAATGCTCAGAGAGTAATCAAGAAACTCCAGATCCTACAAGCTCTCCACACTCTGGAGAATGTAGACATCTTTCCTCTTACTGAGACATGGTTTAAAGCCACAGAATGTTCTCTAGTCATGGAAAGCTACAGTACCTTCTACAGGTTTATAGACAGAGGCTAAAGTTGGAGGTGCCCTGATCTGCATTAGGAGCAAATACAACTCCAGGATAGTTAAACAGGATGATGCCCTGGAGTTCATCCATGTCCAAGTCTCTATAGACAAGGTTCCTTACCATGTCCTGGCCAGCTACAGATTACCCTCTATGACCTATGGAGCTCAAAACTTTTACTAAGACCTAATAGAGGCACTCACCATTGAACCAAATACCCTATTCATTGAAGACTTTAACTGCCTGTTTATAGACTGGGAGAAATACACTGCCTCTAACTCACAGGCACAATGTTTCATGGACTTTTTCATCATAAACACCCAGTACCAGATAGTGTGCACTTCAACCAGAGGATCAGACATATTGAACCTAGTACTCATCAACATGTGAAAGTGTTGCACCTCCCCCCTTGTCATCATGTCCATTGGTGAGATCAGACCACAAAGCTGTCAACCTCAAAATAAAAATCTACCCAGTAAAACTAACTAAACATGTAGCAGTTAAGAATTATTCTAAAGCAAGCTAAATCCTGTTCATTTATATTTGTTTACTAGGGTGGTGCACTCGTGTATTGCCCAAATTCAGGCTCAGCCCAGTTAAAGTACAAAACATTGCACAAACAAAAAAAGACAGAAATGTAAACAATAACAGAGTAGTTCAAATCAATTACATAAAAAACTGTGCATGTACATTCTAGTGAAAATACACAAAGTACAATCAAGCAGAGTGTGATGTACAATATATACATTAGTTTCTTAACTGTGTCAGTCTTCAGTGAATCTTGATATAGATGAGACTCAGAAAGGAGATAGATTAGGTGATATATCCTGTGTTAAAGCAGGAGGGTTTAGCTTGATAGAAGTAATGCTTTCTGTGTTGTATTCTGGAATTAAGTGATAATTTGTCAAAACTCACAGCTCATCCCAAACCTCCAGAACACAGCTACATATGCAGTTATTTACAAAAACTCTGTGCAAACATGTAAATGGTTGTATTAAGGTTGCTGTACCTACCAGAAGTAAGCCTAGATCTAACACCAAAACCAAACCACACTGTTAAAATCCTTACCTTAACAGGGTATATAACAAAAGATAAAAAAAGCCACAGACAAAATAAGAAACAGCAACTTTCAGAGAGAAAAGAGCTCCCTGATTCAACTAAACAAGAAACTAAGAGGTCTAATAAAGTCCAACAAGGCTACTTCCAAGATCAGGATTGTCTTCCAGGCTAAGGATAACCATAAGACCTTCTTCAGTTATGTTGAGAACTTTAAAGGTAACACCCAGCAGTGTGCAGAACTCCTGGTAAATCGCACAGTCTTCACTGACCAGGGAAACATAAATTTATGGCTGATAAATTTAGCTATAACTTCACGTACCCCACTACCCCCTGTGAAATCCCTTCTAGCATATCTCCCCTCAGCTATCATCAATGACCGGGTCTTGGTTGCACTCTCTAAGGCCAAAAACACTGCTTCAGTGGGCCCTGACAATATTCCTATTTGTTTCCCAAAGAGCCTGAAACATGACTTAGCAGGACCACATAAGGTACCCTCTAACTACAGCCTCAAAATGGTTTACGTTCTAGATGAATGGAGGGCCGCAATGGCCATCCCTTTTCATAAGAGTGGACCATTTAACAGACAGCAGGAACTACAGACCCATCATTCTGACAAGTTTTAATATGCAATGTCATGGAATTGATTATTATGAAAATGATAAACAAGGACATTGCAAACTACAGACACTGGACCTATCCAAGTTTGGCTTTATTAAAGGAAGGTCTTACCTAATCTACCTGGTAGGCTTCTTTGAGAGGGTCACAAAGGCTATGGATGAGGGGAAAACAGTGCATACCACCTACCATGACCGGGTTAAGGCATTCGATACAATACCCCACTCAGGTACTGTTGACAAACTCTCAGAACTACACAACTGAACAGATTGTTGGCTAGCTGGCTCACAGATAGGACCCAAGAAGTCAGGATTGGTGAAACCATCTCCACCAGGAGACCGGTCTTCATTGGAGTACCCCAGGGCTCTGTGTTGGGCCTGCTCCTATTTGACATGTATTTCTGAGAAGTAAAGGCTAATGTCAAAGGCCTCTGGCTCACCAAGTTATCTGATGACTGTAAATTGGGAGTTATCATAGATTCCTCCCACAACAGCATGATCCTGCAAGAGGGTCTAACACAAACAGATGACTGGTGCCAAAACCACTTATTAAAAGTCAGTGTGAATAAATGCATTATAGTGACCTTTGGGAAGTTGTCCACCCAAGCTAATTACTCCATAAATAAAAAACGCTAAGAGTTGACCCAATAGGTAAGGATCTGGGAATATATATAGACAGTAATCTAGCCTTCGACCAATATGTAGCCAAGATAGTAAGAATATAATTCTATGTTGCCTAGCTCATAAGCAAGGGTATGGCATCTAGGTCAAAGGAAGTTATAGTGCCGCTCTATTCAGCTCTTATCAGACCCATCATTGAGTACAATACCCCCTTTGGTATGTACATAACCAGAAACTTGCAACAGTTGGAATGCCCTCATAGGTTCCTCACCATCAGAATCCATAGTATGAATACCTTGTCCTACACAAATCACCTTAAGACCCTATCTCTGTAGTCAGTCTCCTACAAGTTACTGATAGGTGATCTATGCCTGGCATATAAGGCATCCTCAGAGCCATCTCTGATGGGTCTCTTGCACATCACACAACTAACAGCACCAGAAGCACTTGATAGAAGAATATGAATTTTGCCTGCAACATAATTAGAACATAGGTTCATAGGTAAGTACTAGGCTATCTGCCCGAGGGCATCTATAAGCCTAGCCAGAATGTGTTGACTTTCGCCGCCCCCTTAGATTAGTTCCCTGTGCCTCGATCTAGAAGAGCCATTAGTTCCCTGTGCCTCTGTCCAGCAGAGCCAGTGCAGTGATCCCCGGGGTAAATTTTCTGTTTCCCATCCACTCGTCAAGGTTTCTCTTGAAGTTTGTTAGTGAGGGGCTCTGCCTAATGTAGATTGGAATCCTGTTCCAAAGCATGGGGAGTCTCTGGGACAGGAATCTATCCCTACAGCATGTCCTATTAATCCTTGTGGTGAGGTTTAGATCCCTAGAGCATGTGGCTTTTGGGGATTTGTTTTTTTTTTAGGTGGAGCATGTCCATCAATTCTGGGTTGGACATGGCCTTGTTTGTTAGGCAGAGATCTCCTCTGAGTAAGCGGTATGCAACCGAGTACAGCTGGAGTTTCTTCAGTCGGGCTACATAGGGCATATGTTTGAGGCCAGTAATCCTCTTTGTGAGGTACGTCTGTGGTCCTTCCAGCTGTTGCAGGTGTCTTGTAAGGTACATCCCAAATGGGGCATTGTACTCTATGATGGGTCTGATTAGTGATGAGTAGAGGGGCACAATAACCTCTTTTGTTCTAGATGCAAACACTTTTGTGATTAGGTGGGCCACATAGAAGGATTTTCTAACCACCTTGGCAATATGATTATCAAAGGAGATATTACTATCTACTTGGGTCCCCAGATCCCTTATTACAGTTTCTGTATTTAGGGGACTACCAAGTATGTGGTAGTTCATGGGTACTTTGTTTTTTCCAAGGGGGATGACTATGCACTTTTTGGCATTTAGCTTGTGGCCATGATTTTGACACCAGGTATCCCTTCTGGAGGATGTCAGCTGGAGAGTAAACTATAGCCCCCAGTTTGCAGTCGTCTGCAAACTTCGTCAGCCATAGTCCTCATGTGCTTGCCTGTACCTCTGAGAAGTATATACTGAACAAGAGGGCTCCCAGGACTGAGCCCTGGGGGATGCCATTTGTAACTGGTTTAAAGTCGGAGCTAGGGCCTGCAACTCTCACCATGTGGGTTCTATCCGTGAGCCAATTGACAACCCATCTCGTGACATAGGGGTTTATGTTCAGGCTGGTGAGCTTGTCTAAATACCAGAATGGTAAATGGTGTCAAAAGCCTTTGCTGGGTGTAGGTAGGCTGTGTGGACCTCCTTTCCCTCATCTAAAGCCTTGGTAACTGTCTCAAAGAAGTCCATCAGGTTTAGGAGGCATGATCTGCCCTTAACAAAGCCAAACTGGGTAGGGTCCAATGTTTGAAGGTTTCCAATGTCTCTGTTAATGAATGCCATGATGATGCAATCCATAGCCTTGCAGACCAGGCTAGTCAGGCTTATAGGGCGATAGTTCCCAGGGTCCATTGTGACTCCACCTTTGTGGAGCGGGATAACTGTTGCTGTGCACCACTCTATGGGTACTTAGCCTGTAGAGAGGCTGAGTTTGAACAGTGTGTTTAAGTAAGGGATTAGTTCATTTTGGAGCTCATGTAAGACACAGCCTGGGACACCGTCTGATCCCATTGAAGCTGTATTTTTGGCTTTGGATAGGACTGTTTTAACCTGTCTGTTAGTGATTGCTGGGGCACTACATTCTTCTGGTATGGCTATGGGCCCTTTAGGGGTGAGATGGGGGTGAAGTTTGCACTAAACCTGTCTGCCAGAATGTTGGCAATATCAGTCGGTTCAGTGTATTTTGTGTCATTCTGCCCTAACTCAGAGCAGATCTGAGAGTTTCCACTTAGGATCTTGACATAGCTAAAGAACGCTTTGTGGTTATCTTTAGAGTCTTTGGCAATTTTTCTTTCAAAGCTGACCTTGGATGATTTTATGAGGGATCATAGTTTCTTGCTGATACTGATCAGGGATGTCTTTCCTTCTTGGGATTTTACTTTTTTCTGCACTAGTTTCCTCCTTCTATTGTATAGCTTGTTTATGGCAGTGGTCCACCAGACTGGTTTCCTTTTCTTGGAGGAGTGAGTCTTGGTTTTGCTTGGGATAGCAGAATCCATGCATTCTTGCAGGTGCTCATAGAGTGCCTTTGTAAGGGATTCAGCAGCTTGGACAGCATTGTCCTTTAGCATGGGGGCTGTGAACCTTTCCACCTCTGTCTTAAGTAACGTGAAGTTTGCTTTTGAAAGGTTTTTCATGGTGGTTTCCTTGATTGGGCATGGGGACAGAATGTGGATATCCAGAGTGATTAGTCTATGGTCTGATCTAATCAGCGAGGGTTTGACCTCGGGTGTAGAACACCGATCGTCCATATTGGTGATGACCAGTTCCAATATGTTGTCACCTCTGGTGGGTGTGTTGACCAGTTGATCCAGGGCATTCAAGTTTATAAATTCTAGGAAACATTGGGCAAGGGAGTTAGTACTTGAGTAGTTCTCCCAGTTAATGTTTGGGTAATTAAAATCACCCAATATCAGGGCGTTTGGTAAGACCTTCATATTTTCCAGTGTCTCCAGAAACGTGGGGGTCCTGGGTCATGGTGGGTGATCTGCAGCATCTGTATCTGTAGCAAGCTACAATTTGAATTGCAGTTTTGCCCATTGTTAGTTGCACATGGATGATCTCTGAGGCATTGTGCTGTGCCACTAACCTGGAGGTGTGGGCATCCTTGATGAATATGGATACACCCCCACCTTTTGTGTTTCGGTCCAGGTTCTGTGGCCAAAAAATATGGTATGAGTTATAGCCTGGTAGTGCTGGGTTGCTCTCTGGAGCCTTAAACCAGGTTTCTGTTACTGCACAGATAGCGATGTTCTCCATACTGAGGAGTGCCTCAAGTGCATGCATTTTGAGGTTTAGACTTCTGGCATTGAGTAGCATCACCCTCAGTTTTTGGTTTCTTGTGCTATTTATGGTGGTGGGTTTGTCTTTTGAGCCTTGTCTAAAAACGGTACTATGGGGGTGGCAAAAGCCTTGGCCAGTATTCGAAAGCCTAAGGGTGACAGGTGCAAGCCATCTCTTGTGAAGCAACGTGGCTTATTGAGATGCTGGAAAGAACTATATGTGTCTGAAATTATCCATAAGCTCCCCATCCATATGATGCAGAGTTCATCCCTGATCCTTTTGAAAGGAAACCTTGATTATTGGATGGGAAATAATGCATTCACCCTTACTCTAACCTCCTTGTCTTCAATGGACTGAGGTTAACATTAAGTAAATGAATCCCCAACTAACATACCCTCATATAGCCCTTAGCTACCTCTTTACTAACATACCCCACCATTTAGGCATCTAAGAAACTCAGAGACATGACTGAGTCGGATTGCATGGCTAGGCTTTTAATCACCTTGGTGATTCTTATCCTTGTATATACCTATGAACCTATGTTAGCTAAAAATTAAAGTAAGTTGATGTGGGACACAGCCTTGGCAAGGGAATTTGGTGCTGAGTAACATATTCAGTTTGCACCCTTCCCCTGCTGTTTATAAGTAATTGTGATTGCTTAAAGTCAGACTGTAAACTGCCAAACAATTTTAAGAATAGTTTGTCAGTTTACATGTAGTCATTACATGATTTCTTATGCATATCTTGTAAGCTGTCTCATTTTCCAACTGCTCTGTTTTTTAAAGGTAACTTAACTACTTTTAGAAAACCAGTACAATTTGACAGTTTACTACTTGTGATCCCAACTGCTTATAGACAAAATATAAGTAGTTTGCCAACTGCTTTTTTCTTTTTTTTTTAAGTTCTGTAAAAAATTGAACAGTTTGACAGACAGTGAACATGTTAGCTTTAAGCAACCAATATTGCAATTGATGATAGATAGCTTGTAAGTAATGTTATTTTTTTCTTTGTTTTTTGTTTGTTTGTCAAGGTAGTTAAACTGAGTCTATATCAGAAGAGTGAAAGTTCAAAAGAACAAGCGCTCTTATGATTGAAAATGCTGGACATCGAAATCTTTTTCTGGGGTCGCAGTACAGTGAAGATAGGAATATTTGCCCTTTCCTCACTGTAGTACGACCTGTGAGTTGGAATATATATTTAGCAGGGGGTGCGGGAGGCCAGCCCCCCCACAATATAAAGTTAGATGTTTCTGCTTTTTCGATGTTTGAGAGTTCGTTCTTTTGAACTTTCGCTCATATGATATAGACCCAGTTAAACTACCTCTAAAAAGGAATCAGTTTGACAGTTTACAAGCTGTCTATGAATTATTGGGATCACTTATGGGAACTTATAAACTGTCAAACTTCTGTTTTAAATTCCCTTCCCTACAAGTTTGCATTGTAATTGCCTCATTTATCTCACCTTTCCTATGTCACAGATATGGGACAAAAATATACACTATAACTCTAAACATAAAAGAAGAGGAATTGGAATAAATAATGAGTCAAACAGAAACAGTCTATAACATGTAATAAAATACTAAAAGCAATACTTTACATAGAAAAAGGGAAAACTCCTTTGAAAAATAATAAAACGTACCAGAATTATTTTACAATATTTAAAATGCTAATGATATTAAATGTACTATTAAAATCTATAATGAATGCATTGTTACACTAAACAGTGCTTTGACATAAGTTCTTTGTTATACTACCTTATCTAATGCAATACAGACAACTTCAAAATGTTACAGGATCTAAAAAAAATAAGTGCAGAAACACTTTGTACTACACAGAGTACTCAACTTATGCTACAAAAATGAAAGGAAATAGCTTTTTGTTATATCCAAATTCATAGAAATGAACCAAGATATCAAAGGCTTCTTGTAAAAGAGTTCTAATATATATGAATGAGGCTATTAGAAAAGAAAGTGAATCTCATCCTACCATGCTAACAGCAGTCAAAAGTGAACTGCACAGCTATCACCAACAGATTTAGTGGTTGTTGTACAATGTTTGTGGTCATGCAAACTATGTTTTCCTGATGCTGTCACACTGTAGTTGATACATTACCTTATGTATTATAAAGAATTATGTAACACTTTGTTATGGGTTTACAAAATGGATGTCAAGATTCAGCTTTAAAACATCACTCAAGGTGAATTTCTTGGTGCCTATTTCTCAGACATACAGCAGTGGTTATAATCGGAAGCAATAGCATGATTTCCTGTACTATTAACACATTACAACCCTAAACCAATAATATGCAATAAGGAGTGTGTGTGTGTGTGTGTGTGTGTGTGTGTGTGTGTGTGTGTGTGTGTGAGTGCTTATGTCAAGCACAAAATCTCTTTGAGTTTTAATTTAACATTCAATGAGTAATCATACTGTGAAGTAAATAATCCTTGTTTCCTTCACATCCCTTTTGTGTCTGCACACACAAATGACCTTTGAACTTTATTGCTTTTGAAAACCAACAATCCAGTAAGGCTAGTGCTGCATCTCATCACCATGCATTAAATAAGCATGGTCCTAAGGTTCTTAGCACAGAATGTACCAGAAATAAGTGATTCTAATTAAATCAGGACTGATTTAAAGTGTGTTACAGAATGAATGTATGTGTGAATGGTTTACATGATTTGTGTAATATTAGAGATCATTAGAAATCATAATGATTAACCCTGTGCCTTTAACTTCTCACATGACTTTCTAAGATGTTTTGCATATTGGTAGGACTTCAAGAGATTATATCATTTTTTTCCAGAATTACAAGTGTAACAAGTTGCAGAAATAATGACATAGTAATTTTCAAATAAATTCCCACTGGAAAGTACTACACAGCTCTAAAAAGTGCATATTTCTCACTTAAATGAGATATACTGCATCTCTGGAATTTATCACTGTTCCACAGACATAAATGTAAAAATACACACTGTAAAGCATTTGGAATGTGAAATGTCTGTGTAGTAGCTGATTTTATTTAAAACTAATTATATATGACAGAATTGGCATTTTCTATTTGCAGAAACTTCACAACAATTGATGAATATATGTCACATCCAGCAATCTTTAAGTCCTTAGTGTAGGATCTGGATAGGCTTTTCTTGATGTTTATGTTAAATATTGTAAACCTTACCAGTTTTATGACTGCAAGATAAATATAGAAATGAAAAGTTTATGTCTTAGCACTGTAATTTCCTTCCTGTTAAATCAATGCTACCCTCATCTTAAATATTAGGTGGAAAATCAATGCTATAAGTGGGGGTAGTTCACTTCATTGTTATTCAGTTTCTATCTTATATAAGTGGTACAGTGAATTATTTTCTGCTTAAACTGTGAGCTTTGGCCAGCTAAGACCTGCATGCAATCAACTGAACGTATAAGTGAAGTTAAGTAAATCTTTATCTGCACTTTTTTCAAATAATACACAATTTAAATTAATTTGTTTGTGTTGCATTGAGCAATATCTAGCTGGAAGTTGTGACTCTGTTTTTTCAGTTAAGGCTTGTTAAAAAACTTGCATAGCCAGTGATAAGTGGGGGTAGTTCACTTCATTGTTATTCAGTTTCTGTCTTATATAAGTCGTACAGTGAATTATTTTCTGCTAAAACTGTGAGCTTTGGCCTGCTAAGACCTGCATGCAATCAACTGAACGTATAAGTGAAGTTAAGTAAATCTTTATCTGCACTTTTTTCAAATAATACACGATTTAAATTAATTTGTTTGTGTTGCATTGAGCAATATCTAGCTGGAAATTGTGGCACTGTTTTTTCAGTTAAGGCTTGTTAAAAAACCTGCATAGCCAGTGATAAGTGGGGGAAGTTCACTTCATTGTTATTCAGTTTCTGTCTTATATAAGTGGTACAATGAATTATTTTCTGCTTAAACTGTGAGCTTTGGCCAGCTAAGACCTGCATGCAATCAACTGAATGTATAAGTGAAGTTAAGTAAATCTTTATCTGCACTTTTTTCAAATAATACACAATTTAAATTAATTTGTTTGTGCTGCATTGAGCAATATCTAGCTGGAAGTTGTGACTCTGTTTTTTTCAATTAAGGCTTGTTAAAAAACCTGCATAGCCAGTGATAAGTGGGGGTAGTTCTCTTCATTGTTATTCAGTTTCTGTCTTATATAACTGATACCGTGAATTATTTTCTGCTTAAACTGTGAGCTTTGGCCAGCTAAGACCTGCATGCAATCAACTGAACGTATAAGTGAAGTTAAGTAAATCTTTATCTGCACTTTTTTCAAATAATACACAATTTAAATTGTTTGTGTTGCATTGAATAATATCTAGCTGGAAGTTGTGACTCTGTTTTTTCAGTAGGTAATGTTCTTGTTTTGGTGTTAATCTTGGTGGCTTTCAAACTGCCTGCCCTTCTTGTAAATTTGCACTTGGATACTCCTCCTGGGCCCATCTCATTTGCTCACTCAAAAAAAACTGTTCTTCTTTTTATCTGCTTTTACTGTATTTGTGTTTCTTCCTACTTTATTTTGCTTTTGTGTCATTTTAAAAGTACTCAATTGTATTTATTACTGCTTGGTGTAACTCATTCTAAGCCTTTTAGTTTAAGCACTTGGGCTTCAGACCAGTTGTTTTACATTAAGAAGGTTTGTGGTCTGCACTGTAGTGGCAGAACAGGTAGCTTACATCCTTCTAAGTTGGGAACTGCTGATTGAGGGCTCAGTGTCTGTTATTCTAAAAGTGTATTAGTTCCGGTTTAAGCACTTGGGCTTCAGGCCAGTTATTTTACATTATGAAGGTTCGTGGTCTGCACTCTTGTGGGAGGAGAGGCTGGACTCTGCCCTTTTGAGCTGGGAATGTTTGGTTAAAGGCTTATAGTGCCTGCATATTTGAACTGTTTCTTACTGAAATTGGTACACCTTGTTTGCTGTAGCATAGACTAGATCCAGGCCTGCTGACTGTAGCTTTGTTTGTATCCTTGTTGTTTGTTTGCTTGTCATTTCCCTGAAATGCTAATTCCAACTAAAATGCAGCTTTTCAGCACTTCTGTGGATCCCTAGTGATAATCTGCATTGCTTACTGTACTTATTTCCTTGTTTCACTTGAAAAAAAGTTACTGTTTGTCGTTTTTGCATTTAAGTTGCCTGTAACACAGTCACAGGCTACACACTCAAGTGCGCTAGCCTCCTCTGTGTATTTAAAGTAATTTAAGCTCTGCATTTCTGTTTCTAAAAAAAAAAAAAAAAAACACACAAAAAAATTCCTTGTTTTCCCGCCTTTCTGAATTTTCAGGCTTTGTTGAATCCAGGACTGAGGTAAAGGTTCCTGTGTTGCCGATAACATACTTGGAAAGTTAGGTGGCTTCCTAGTTCACTGTGAGAGAGGGAACTCTGAGCAGCCTATCTGTCCCTGTAGGAGTGGTCCCAGCCAAGCAACTTGTAGCTCATTGGCCATTTTTGGCTAATTTCTATCCTTTTTGATCTCCCTGGTATAAAAAACGCTTAGCGTGGTTTTGCACTTGTATATAGCTCAGCAGGCTCCTCATGGTGCCCTGCAGGGTCCTACAAGTGGCTGAGAAACAAAAAAGAGACTTTGGACTTGATTAAGTATTGTTTTTGCTTGTTGTTTCCCTGAAATGCTAATTCTGCCTAAAACGCGGCTTTTCAGCACTTCTGTGGATCACTAGTGATATCTGCATTGCATACTGTACTTATTTCTTTGTTGCACTTGAAAAAAGTTGCTGTTTGTTGTTTTTGCATTTAAGTTACCTGTAACACAGTCGCAGGCTACACACTCAAGTGCGCTAGCCTCCTCTGTGTATTTAAAGTAATTTAAGCTCTGCATTTCTGTTGTTTCTGGAAAAAAAAAACACAAAAAAAATCCTTGTTTTCCCGCCTTTCTGAACTAGTCTAGTCCAGTTTTCAGGCTTTGCTGAATCCAAGACTGTGGTAAAGGTTCCTGTGTTGCCCATATCATACTTGGATAATTAGGTGGCTTCCTTGTTCACTGTGAGAGAGGGAACTCTGAGCAGCCTATCTGTCCCTGTAGGAGTGGTCCCAGCCCAGCAACTTGTAGCTCATTGGCCATTTTGGGCTAATTTCTATCCTTTTTGATCTCCCTGGTATAAAAACCGCTTAGCACGGTTTTGCACTGGTTTGCGCACCGCACAGCGCTGTTTAGCTGTGGTTAAACTATTCCAGGCTCCACGAAGTCTGCACTTCAGTTTTTCTCTTGAAACTTGAAACACTTCAACCCAGCACTAGAAATAAAGCAATTTAAGACCGGCACTTACTAAAACTCACTAAAACTAGCACTAGCTTACAGCTTGCACTTCAGCCCTATACTCAGGAAGTATAAGGCTCTTTACTCATCCAGTCAGCAATGCAGTCCCAACCATCTATTCAGGCATGTTCAAGAGACAGCTTCAGGTGTGCTCTCCATTCCAGCTGGTGAATCTGGGCATCCTGAGGCAATGTTACAATTGCCTCATGTACACAGACAACCCCCTCCTCCTCCCAACCAACACAAACATATGTGAGAGATGCAGCTACATAGCCAAACTGGAGGCTAAGCTCTCTCAACCCACGACTGGATCAACCAGTCACAAGGAGAAGGGCAACACTAGCACCACATTACCAGACTCACATACACCAGCCATAGCTGCACCAGAAAACAACTCTTAGAAACATGCAAAAACATACTTGGAGGCTCTAAATAAGAGCCTGCCTAAACAACAGAGACCTCCTAAGCATACACCCAAGCAACCCCCACCCTACAACAGAAACCAGATAACACATATGTCACAATGTCAGTGTGCCAAGCAAAAACAGCCCCTAAGGCTAAATAACACACCTAACACACTAGTAATCAGTGATTCTATCATCAGGCACACAGACGTCCAACTCACTAGGCTGAACAAGGAGAAGGTTACCGTAAGCTGCCTGTCGGGTGCCAGAATTCGCCACATAACACATGCACTCAGGTCACTCCACAACAAGTACAAATATGACTCTGTCATTGTACATGTTGGTGTAAATGACCTGAGATGTACCTCCCTGGACTACATGAAAAGAGACATGGAGGAGCTCTCTGACCATGTAGCCCAGGCTGGTATGACTCTGACTCTGAGTAGCATCCTGCCCTCACCCAAAATGATGCCAGCATACAAAGAAAAATTGATCAGTTTCACCAATTGGTTAAACTACTGGTGTCATTCAAAGGGGATCCAGTACTTGTCAGCCTGGGACGACATGCTTGACAAGCCACGTTGCTTCGCCAGAGACGGCTTGCACCTGTCATTCCTGGGCTTTCAAATACTGGCCAAGACTCTTGCCACCCCAATACGGCCTTTTTTAGGCAAGACTCAAAAGACGAACCTCCATAAACAGCAATAATAAACAAAAACTGAGGGTAATGCTGCTCAACGCCAGAAGTCTAAACCTCAAAATGCACGCACTCAAGGCTCTCCTTAGTATGGAAGAAATCAATGTATGTGCAGTGACAGAAACCTGGTTCAAGACTCCAGAGAGCACCCCAGCACTACCAGGCTATAACTCCTACCATACCTTTAGGTCCCAAAACCAGGACCAGAACACAAAAGGAGGGGGTGTGTCCATATTCATCAAGAACACCCACACCTCCAGGTTAGTAGCACAGCACCCAGAATCTGAGAACATCCAAGTACAACTGACAGCAGGTAACTTGACTGTTCAATTTATAGCTTGCTACAGATCTCCCACCTTGTCTCAGGACCCTCACGCAGCATTCCTGAGAACATTAGAAAGTATGAAGATTCTACCCAACACCATTCTACTGGGTGACTCCAACTATCCAAACATTGACTGGGAAAACTACTCAAGCTCAAATGCCCTAGCCCAATGCTTGCTTGAGTTTATAAACTCAAACGCCCTTGAACAGCTGGTCACCACTCCCACAAGAGGTGACAACATACTGGACCTGGTCATCACCAACATAGAGAATCTATGTTCCACACCTGAGGTAAACTCGTCATTGGTAAGATCAGATCACAAACTAATCACAGTGGACATCCACATCCCGACCCCCCCCCCCACCCAGTCAAGGAAATCAAGGTAAAAAACTTCTCTAAAGCCAACTTCACACTCCTCAAGACCGAGGTGGGAAGTTTCAAAGCTCCCAATCAAATGGAAAATGATGACCCAATGGCAGAATCCTTTGCAAGTGCATTCTATGAACATCTTCAAGAATGCATGGACCGAGCCATCCCAAGTAAAACCAAGACCAACTCTTCAAAAAAGAGGAAGCCAGTCTGGTGGACCCCAGCCATAAATAAACTTTACAACAGAAGGAGGAAACTCCTGCAAGATAAAACAAAATCCCAAAATAAGAAGGCATATCTGATTAACATCAGTAAAAAACTGTGCTCCCTCATTAAATCATCCAAGGCCAACTTCGAAAGAAAAATAGCCAATGACTCTAAGGATAACCACAAGGCCTTCTTTAACTATGTCAAGAGTCTAGGGGCAAACTCTCAGATATGCTCTGAGCTAGTGCATAATGGCCATAAATACACTGAACCAACCAACATTGCCAACATCCTGGCTGACAAGTTCAGCGCAAACTTCACCCCCCCCCCTCCACCAAAGGGGCTAGCACCCATCCTAGAAGAATGTGGCGCTCCAGATATCTCAGACACACAAGTAAAGACAGCCCTTGCAAAGGCCAAAAACACAGCATCAATGGGACCAGATGCTATCCCAGGTTGTGTCTTACACGAGCTTCAAAATGAACTAACCCCCCATCTCAATTCACTATTCAAACTCAGCCTCTCTACAGGCTATGTACCCAAATAATGGCATACAGCAACAGTCGTACCACTCCACAAAGGTGGTGCCACAACTGACCCTGGGAACTATCGCCCTATAAGCTTGACTAGCTTGGTCTGCAAAGCCATGAAACGCATTATCATGGAGCTCATTAACAGGGACATTGGGAACCTCCAGACACTGGACCCCACCCAGTTCAGCTTTGTTAAAGGCAGATCCTGCCTCCTGAACTTGGTCGACTTCTTCAAAACAGTCACCAAGGCCATAGATGAAGGGAAGGTGATCCACACAGCATATCTGGATCTCGCTAAGGCATTCGACACCATCCCACAGTCAGGAATCATAGACAAACTCACCACCTTAAATATCAACCCCCATGTCACGAGATGGGTTGCTAATTGGCTCTCAGACAGAACCCACACGGTAAGAGTGGCAGGCGCCATGTCTGACTCTAAACCAGTCACAAGCGGAGTCCCACAGGGCTCAGTCCTGGGACCCCTCCTTTTTAGTATATATTTCTCCGAAGTACAGGCAAAGGCAGAGGGACTGTGGCTAACCAAGTTCGCAGATGACTGTAAATTGGGTGCAATAATCGACTCTCCAGCTGACACAGACATCCTGCAAAAGGGTCTCACAGAGACAAACACCTGGTGTCAAAGTCACGGCCTCGAGCTAAATGCCAAAAAATGCATAGTAATCCCATTTGGGAAAAACAAAGCACCTACAAACTACCACATAGATGGGAATCCACTAAGTACAGAAGAAGTAATTAGGGACCTGGTTGCCCAAGTAGATAGCATGCTCTCCTTTGATAACCACATAGCCAAAGCGGTCAGGAAATCCTGCTATGTGGCACACCTGATCACAAAGGATTTCTCATCCAGATCCAAGGAGGTGATTGTGCCCCTTTACTCCTCACTCATTAGGCCCATAATAGAGTACAATGCCCCATTTGGGATGTACCTCACTAGAGACCTGCAACAACTAGAAAGACCACAGAAGTACCTCACTAAGAGGATTAAGGGCCTTAAACAATTACCTTATGAAGCACGACTAAAAAAGCTCCAGCTCTTCTCAGTCACTTACCGTCTGCTCAGAGGTGACCTATGCCTGACCTATAGGGCCATGTCAAACTCTGAACTAATGGACATCATTCACCTCAAAAAAATGAGAGCCCTCAGAACCACTCATTCTAGCGACTTGAACCTATGTACAACAATAAACAGGACATGCTGGAGGGATAGATTCCTATCCCAGCGACTCCCCCTCACTCTGGAATAGAATCCCAATCCATATTCGACAGAGCTCCTCTCTGACCCTCTTCAAGAGAAATCTTGATGAGTGGATGGGTAATCATAAGTTCTACCCTGGGATCACTTCAGGAGCCCTGTTGACAGAGGCCCAGGTTACTAATCTAATGGGGAGGCGAAAGCCATCACTCTGTGGCTAGGCTTATAAATGCCCATGGGCAGATAGCCTAGTACTTACCTATGAACCTAAGAACCTATAATTTGCCTTACTGTTTTCCTATATGTATCTTTGGGCTAGTGATCAGTAATGCATTATAAAGCAAAACTTCTACATAATGATTTTAGTAGAAAAGTTCTTGTTGTTTGTCTTTCGGCTTTTCCCGGTTAGGGTTCGCCACAGAGGAACTCCGGTCCACTAATGATTGGCAGTTATTTTTTTTTATGATGTCGAGTTGCCAGCCCGATACCCAACCTTCAACAAAGGCACACCCATTCAACACATGTTTTTCGAATGCCCACTCGACCGCGGGAAGGACATGCAGACTCCACACAGAAGGCACTCCCAACCCAAGCCGAGAATCGAACGGGAGAGCCTCTTGCTGTGAGGCAACAATGCTACCACTGCACCACCATGGAATTGATTTTAGTAGAAAAGTAATGTTTAAAATTCCCATCAAAGCTGGTAACTAAGACTACTGACTTTCCTCATACAATGTAGTAAGTTTGTGTGGATATACTGACATTCATTTGGGGGTATTGCTTTAAACGAAAGAATTGCCACACAATTGTAAGTAATTCATTAACTGACAAACAAATTAACAGTCTAGCAGAAAACTAGCTGTTTTACAGTTGTTTTACAGACTGTAGTCCTCTGCACTCGCACACATTTTGGGTGAGGGGAAAGGAAATTAGGGATGGAAAGCTTATCTGCTTTGTGCCAGGCAGACAAAATGCATCATTAAAGTGATGTGAAGGACTTCATCAAGAAAATGAGATGGCAGGCATTACTGTTAAGTTTCTATATTCGGTAGGACTTTTAAAAGTTATCTTTCTGCTAAAATCATTATGTGGATGGTTTCATTTTATACCATACTACTGACAACTGACCCAAAGATAATTATAGGAAACACTGACGTCCCACTCACAAGGCTGAACAAGGAGAGGGTCACGGTGAGCAGCCTGTCGGGCGCTAGGATCCGCCACATAACACAAGCACTCAGGTCACTCCAAGGCAAGTACAAATATGACTCAGTCATTGTCCATGCTGGTGTGAATGACCTGAGACGTACCTCCCTGGACTACATGAAAAGAGACATAAAGGATGTTCTGAGCATGTAGCCCAGGCCGGTATGACCCTGACCTTGAGTAGCATCTTACCCTCACCAAGAATGATGTCACAATATGAAGACAAGATGATCAATTTCAACAATTGGCTTAAGTACTGGTGTCATTCAAAGGGGATCCAATGCCTGTCAGCTTGGGATGATATGCTCGACAAGCCACGATGCTTCGCTAGGGACGGCTTGCATCTGTCACCCCTGGGCTTTTGGATATTGGCAAAGGCTCTTGCTACCCCCATAGTGCCTTTTTTAGGCAAGGCTCAAAAGACAAACCCACCTCCATAGGTATCACAAGGGATAAGAAACTAAGAGTAATGCTACTCAATGCCAGAAGTCTAAACCTCAAGATGCATGCACTCGAAACTCTCCTTAGCATGGAGAACATCGATATCTGTGCAGTAACAGAAACCTGGTTCAGGACTCCCGAGAGCACCCCAGCACTACCAGGTTATACCTCATACCATGCTTTTCGGCCACAAAACTTGGACCGAACCACAAAAGGAGGGGGAGTATCGATATTCATCAAAGATACCCACACCTCCAGGTTGGTGGCAAAGCACGAAGCATCAGAGACTATCTATATGCAACTAACAGTGGGTAAAACTGCCTTCCAGTTTATAGCCTGCTACAGACCACCCTCCCAAACCCAGGAACCCCACTCGGCCTTCCTGAGAACACTGGAAAATATGAAGGTCTCTCCAAACACCATTATATTGGACGACTTCAACTACCCAAACATAGACTGGGAGCATTACTCTAGCTCCAACACCCTAGCCCAAAGGTTCCTAGTATTTATAAACTCAAATGCTATGGAACAACTTGTTACCACTCCCACAAGAGGGGAAAATATACTGGACCTGATCATCACCAACATGGGGACTCTATGCTCCAGACCAGAAGTGTATCCCTCACTGGCAAGATCAGACCATAAACTAATCTCACTGGATATTCACATCCTGACCCCACCCCCTGCCCAGAAAACCACAATGAAAAACTTCTCTAAAGCAAATTTCACACTCCTCAAAACTGAGGTGGAATCCTTCAAAGCCCCGGGCCTGTGGAAAATACGGCCCAGACCGCAGAATCCTTTATAAACACATTCTATGAATACCTTCAGGAATGCATGGATCATGCGATCCCAAATAAAACCAAGACCCAATCCTCCAAAGGCAGACGTCCTGTCTGGTGGACCCCAGCCATAAACAAACTATACAATAGAAGGAGGAAGCTACTAAATGATAGAGCAAAATCCCAAAAAGGGAAGGCATCACTGATCAGTATTAGCAAAAAACTACGGGCACACATAAAATTGTCTAAGGCAAGCTTCAAGAGAAAAATTGCACAGGACACTAAGGATAATCACAAGGCTTTCTTTAGTTATGTTAGGAACCTGGGTGGTAATTCCCAGATATGCTCAGAATTAGTCCAAAATGACAAAAATACACCAAACCCACAGACATTGCCAACATCCTAGCTGACAGGTTCAGTGCAAACTTCTCCCCTCCCACCAAAGGGAAATATCTATCCCAGCAGAGTGCTGCCCCTGACATCTCAGATGCTCAGGTAAGAGCCCCTCTCCAAAGCAAAAAACACAGCATCAATGGGACCAGATGGTGTCCCGGGCTGCGTCCTACATGAACTCCAAGAAGAGCTAAACCCAAACATAAAACTACTGTTCAGTCTCAGCCTTACTACAGGATATGTGCCCAAAGAGTGGCGTACAGCAACAGTGGTCCCTCTCCATAAAGGTGGTGCCTCAACGGATCCTGGAAACTATCGCCCCATAAGCCTGACTAGCTTTGTCTGGAAAGCTATGGAAAGGATCATCATGGACCTCATAAATAAAGATATTGGAGACCTACAAACACTGGATCCTACCCAGTTAGGCTTTGTTAAGGGCAGATCCTGCCTCTTAAACCTGGTTGATTTCTTTGAAACAGTCACCAAGGCCATTGACGAGGGGAAGGTGGTCCACACAGCCTACCTGGACCTCGCAAAAGCCTTCGATACAATACCCCACTCGGGCATTATAGATAAGTTCACCAGCTTAAATATAAACCCCTATGTCACTAGATGGATTGCAAACTGGCTCAAGGACAGAACCCACATGGTTAGAATTGCTGGAGTCATGTCAGACTCCAAACCAGTTACAAGTGGTGTCCCACAAGGCTCAGTCCTGAGACCTCTCTTGTTCGGTATATATTTCTCAGAGGTACAGGCCAACACGGAAGGACTGTGGCTGACCAAGTTCGCAGATGACTGCAAACTGGGTGCCATAATCAACTCTCCAGCCGACAGAAGCATCCTCCAAAAGGGCCTCATAGAAACAGACAACTGGTGCCAGAGCCATGGCCTCAAGCTAAATGCCAAAAAGTGTATAGTCATCCCTTTGGCAAAACAAAGTGCCCACAAATTACCACATAGGTGGTAATCCATTAAGTACAGAAGAAGTAATTAGGGACCTGGGGACCCAAGTTGATAACAATCTCTCATTTGACAACCACGTGGCCAAAGTGGTTAGAAAAACATTTTATATAGCCCACCTAATCATGAAGGGATTCACATCTAGATCGGGGAGGTCATCGTGCCTCTTTACTCATCCCTCATCAGGCCCATAATTGAGTACAATGCCCCTTTTGGGATGTACCTTACCAAACACCTGCAGCAACTGGAAAGACCCCAAAAGTACCTCACCAAGAGGATCAAAGGGCTCAAACAGATGCCATATGCTGCCCGGTTAAAGAAACTCCAGCTCTACTCAGTGGCATACCGCCTATTCAGAGGCGATCTGTGCCTGACGTATAAAGCCATGTCCAACCCGGAATTAATGGACATGCTGCACCTCAGAAAATCCAAATCCCATCGAGCTACGCGCTCGAGAGACTTGAACCTCAGCACTGAAATAAATAGGACATGCTGGAGGGACAGATTCATAACCCAGAGGCTCCCTTCACTCTGGAATAAAATCCCAGTCCAGGTTAGGCAGAGTCCCTCATTGACTCTCTTCAAGAGGAATCTTGACGAGTGGATGGGAGATCGTAGCTTTACCCCTGGTATCACTTCTGTGTCACTGTTAGACAGAGGCACAGTATACTAACCTCGAAAAAGGGCATAGCAAAATAAATTTAAAATGGGTGGCGAAAGCCAAACACATTCTGGCTAGGCTTATAAATGCCCTAGGGCAGATAGCCTAGTATGAACCTATGAACCTATGAACCTATGAACCTATAAGGCTATATATAACACAGATTTGCTACTTGGAATATGGTCTTTAAACAGATAAGACAGCAAATATTTCATTTATTTGAAACTAATAGGTAGTATGCTCATCCTAATGATTAAATAATTGTAGCACTGCTCACTCTCTACATTTCTGTTTCTCTAATAACTGGGAAAGCATGTGTCCCACTCAGGTGTATTTCAGTCATACAATTTCATGCTTTGTTTCGTATTTTTGACCAATTATGTTAATCATCTTGTTTCACAAGAGTAATGAGCTGAAAAGGAATACAAGTCTTTGATCGTATCTTGATCTTGGGCGGCCGTGATGGTGCAGCAGTTAGTGTTGCTGCCTCACAGCAAGAGATTCTCTGATTTGATCCTCGGCTGGGGTACCTTCTGTGCAGAGTCTGCATGTCCTCCCTGTGATTGTGTGGGATTCCTCTGGGTGCTCTGATTTCTTCCCAAAGACATGCTGTAGGTGGATTGGACACTCTAAATTGGCCCTAGGTGTGTGTGTGTGTGTGTGTGTGTGTGTGTGTGTGTGTGTGTGTGTGTGTGTGTGTGTGTGTGTGTGTGTGTGTGTGTGTGTGTGCCTTCTGTGGAAGGTTGGTACCAGACTGGCATCTTGACAGCATAAAACTCCACTGCCAATCATGAGCGGACAGGTGATCTGCTGTGGTAACCCCTAACTGGAAAAAGACAGAAGTTCATATCTTGATCTTCTTTGCTGCATTATGCACTCCTGCATCTCTGAACAGTGGTTTGCAGCAAATAAATACATAAAATTAGAGGGTGCAATTTAATAAAAAATCACTTTGTTGAAAGAGCTACTCAAAGAAATCCAGGATTTAATGGATTGCATTTAAAAAACAAAAAGTTGAGAATTTAAAGGAGAAGGGGAAAGTCAATGCTAATTCCTATTGTGGAGATTCAATGTACATTATTCAAAGTAGAAGCAGTGGGTGAGAAGCAATACTACATTTGAAATGTTCCTCACATTTACAAAATAAAATGAGAAAACCCAGCAAAAAAGGATAAAAGTTCACCTTGGTTCAAACAAGTCACAAATGTAAGCAGCAAAAAAACCAACAAAGACAGCTAAAACCATAAAGTTATTTGTAAAACATAAAAGATATGCACTTTTGGACAATTCCTTCATCAGATTAATGAACAAAGTATGTTTGACTGCTTTAAGATAACACTTGATCAACTACAGACTCATAATTGCACCACACCTCTTTCCTCTTTGTCAGAGCTTTTGCTAGTAGTAAATTAACCATTTCAGTGCCTGAGCTTACGTTCTCTCAAAATGGGCTTTAAGGGAAGATATCCATTCACCCCCAGGGGTGTTTATCAGCTTGTAAATCTGCTATCCAACGGACTTCAACCACTTCTGTTCTCTTGTATCTCTTTTATTTGGTTCACATAACTGCAATACTATAAAAGTAAAATTGTGTTCAAGTTTACTTAACTTGCACTGATATAAAGCACTGGTATTTTTACCAAGTCTGATATTACTTAGATGCTGCAGTATACGGTCTTTTAATCTTCTGTTAGTTTTACCTACATAAAACGAAGTAGAGGATCCGCATTTGGCAAGATATATCACATTGCAAGAGCAACAGTCAGCATAAAGTTTAGGTTGATATCTCACCCCTGTAATCGGGTGTATAAATATGTTACTTTTAGATATTTCTTTGCAAGCCTGACATATCCGGCAACAATAAGTAAAGATCCTTTCACTGACGAGCAACTTTGTATTGAGACTAGTAGTTGTTTTGTGCAGAAGTTGCTTGAGATTTTTATTCCTTTTATACAAAAACTTAGGAAAGTTGCCCACTATCGATCTAAGTTCATCATTGTTGGTTAAGATTTTCCAGTTGTTTCTCACAATATTACAAATGCCTTTTATGTCCCTGCTGAATTTCATTGGCACTCTAACATTCAGCTCCTTGCTTCCATTGCTCAATTTTTTCCAATGGCATGTCCTTATTACTAAACCATGCTTTACCTTTTGTTCTCCTCATCCTTTTAACATCACATACAATGTCACTTACTGGTTATTATACATGTTTAAAGTTATCAGATAAGATTTCTAGCTCACTGTGAAGTTTTGAATCATCAGTGATTAATCCGGATGTTCTCAATGCTTGTCCTTTTACTATAATGGAGAACGTATGTTGCGGATGCATGCTGTCAAAACTAAGCAGTGTGTTCTTCCAACATAATTTCCTATATAATGTAGTCCCCATTTGACCATTCTCATCTATAATAACCTGAACATCCAGAAATTCAATCTTTTTATCTGAATAATTCAAAGGAAATGTAAAAAGCTGATCGTACTTTCCAAGTATGAGACAAACTGTCGAAGTTCCATTTCATCACCTTTCCAGAGTTTCAGACTTTACATCCTTCAAAAAATGTATGCTAACACAAAACCTGTATTCTAGCAACTTTTGATGTTTAAAAATAGAAATATTTAAAATATGTCTGTATTTTTGGGCCTTTGTCCCCATTGTTTTAGGCTTTGCATGGATTTCTTGCAGTAAACGTTTGAGAGGTATGTTCACTGTGATTGGTCTCTTTGTGGAGGATGCTTCCCCTGTGTCCTATCTGTGAGAAAGCTGGCAATCCAGCGGGTAATGTAGGGATATTATCTTTTTTTTTTTTTTTGTAGTTTTTCTACTGTGCCTGTGTGGGGAAATGTAACAAAAGCCTTGATGGCCAGGTCAAGGTATGCAATGTTTATTGTTTTACCTTAATCCATTGCTTTAGTGATATTTTCAAAGATATCAACCAGGTTGTGTAAGCATGACTTAATCTTGACAAATCCAAACTGAGACTGGTTCAAATTCTGGAAGATCCCCATGTCCTTATTGATTAGTTCCATAATACGTTTTCCATGGCTTTGCATATTTCGTTAGTCAGATGTATTGGTCTGTAATTGCCTGGTTCTGGGGAAGGGCCTCTCTTTTACAGGACAATGACTGTAGCTGTTTTCCATTTGCTTGGTACTAGACTTGTATGAAGGCTGACATTGACCAGCGTTGTTCTGGGGGTTGGCTAAATTGTGCTTCATGCAGGCATATTTTGGTGACCCATTCAAGCAGAATGTTTGCTTTTGATAGTGCTTTCATTACTTTGCCCTGTAAGAACTGTAGACTAGTCAGTTTCAGGTATATCTTGTGGAATATATGGAGGCAGAGACAGAGGTAAAGTTTGAACTGAATTTGTTGGTCAGTAGGTTAGGTATATCCTCAGCCTCATTTACAATCAATCATCTCAGGAATTTCTGCATTGTGCTTCTAAGATTTCAAACATCAATAAAAAGGGCCTTTTAATTATATTTGGCTGTGGTGGCTATTTTAACCTCAAGCTTGGCTGTGGTGGATTTTATTAGCTCTTGAGTTGTTTATTTATTACAGTGATGAGGGTTCTATCATGCTCAGAATTAATATTATTATTTTTTTGTCTTCCTTTTATTATAAAGATTGTTGATGTTCTAGTGCCATCAATAGGTTTGTTTCTAGGGTTGCCCTGTGCTTGTATCTACAGGTACAACTGGATTTATGCAGCTATTTACATGCTGGTGTAGTGTGGTGGTATGCATAAGAACATTTGTACATTGTCTCAGGATACCCATCTCACTCAGACTAACTACAGAAGCTGTGGGAAAGTGCTGGTCAATGGTTTCAACTGGAATGACTTGGGGGTGGTGGTCAGGAGCTGATATAAATGCTTGGAGTTCAGTTTGTTTAGGATACTGCCTGAGTGGACTGACTACTAAGGCAAGTGGAAATGCATAGTTATCTGATCAGGGATTGTACTGAAGCTCAATGTAAGTTTATCTGTGCTTTTCACAGGTTATTTGAGCCTCAGACCTGAATTTCTAAGGTTGTGTAGATTTTACAGATATGTTATAGAGAAAAAAGTTCTTGCACAGACAACTCACTTTAGACTGAGTCCAGTGGTGGTAGTGCTCCCTTTTTTCTTACTTTTTGATGAAAACTTTAATTCACACAGTTCAGGGCTTTCCACACATCTCCAAAATAAAAGATCATAGGTTGGCACAGCTCTGTGTTGGTTATAGCAGATCAGCTAGAGAGGGATCCAATGAAATGAAGCCATTTGTGGAGTGCTGTGACTTTGAAATATGTAGCAAGTCACATTTTTCTTAGCCCTATGGCATTGAGCTACAGGTAAATAACCCAAGGTAGATTACAAGTTTTATAGTGGAGGCATGGAAAAAACTGTACTCCATAAACAGTACAGAGCAGTGGGGTTAGCAGTACTTAATATGTCCGTGGGGGCTGTGACGGTTTATAATGATGTATCAGAGACACAAATGGGTAAAACATTAGCAATCTAACAAACTGAAAGGCACTGGAATGCAACTTTAATCAAGCACATGATAAGCAGAATATAATACTCTAGCAGCAAAGCTGAAATGAATATGGTTGTAGAAGTACAGAAGCACAAATTCTTCAGCAAAATGTACAATACTGCCACTGCTGCAATCATAGGTTCATATGTAGGTACTAGGCTATTGGCCCTAGAACCTATATAAGCCTAGCCATAAAGATTCCCTGGCTTTTCCCACCAACAAAATTTATTTTCCTGTGCCCCTATTGAGCAGAGCCACAGAAGTGATCCCTGGGGTGAATTTCCTATTTCCCATCCAATCGTCAAGATTTTTCTTAAAGAGGGCTAATGAGGTGCTCTTCTTGACATGAATGGGCAGTCTATTCCAGAGTATGGGAAGTCTCTGGGACAGGAACCTATCCTTCCAGCATGTTTTGTTTATTGTGGTGACAAGGTTTAGTTCCCTGGAGTGTGTGGCTTGGAGGGATTGGGATTTCTTTAAGTGTAGCATGTCCAGCAGCTCTGGGTTTGACATAGCCTTGTATGTTAGGTAGAGATCGCCTCTGAGTAGGAGATATGTGATAGAGTAGAGCTGGCGTTTTTTGAGACAGTCTGCATAGGGCATCTGTTTGAGGCCAGTGATCCTCTTTGTGAGGTATTTCTGTGGCCTTCCAGTTGTTGTAAATTTCTTCTGAGATACATACCAAATGGGGCATTGTACTCTATAATAGGTCTAATGAGGGATGAGTAGAGAGGAACAATGACCTCTTTTTTTCTGGATGAGAAACCATTTGTGATGAGGTGTGCCACGTAGAAGAATTTCCTGACTACCTTGGCAATGTGGTTATCAAAGGAAAGACCACTATCCACTTGTGTCCCTAGATCTCTTATCACACTTTCAGTGTTAAGTGGACTACCGCCTATGTGTTAGTTCATGGGCACATGTTATTTTATAAAGGGGATGACTATGCCTTTTTTGGTGTTGAGCTTGAGGCCATGGCTTTGACACCAGGCATTTGTCTCAGTAAGGCCCTTTTGCAGAATGTCCACATCATTTGGGGATTCAATAATGGTTCCCAGTTTGCAGTTGTCTACGAACATTGTTAGCCATAGACCCTCAGTGTTGGCCTGAACTTCAGAGAAGTAGATGCCAAACAAGAGTTGACCCAGGACTGAACCCTATGATACTCCACTTGTCACTGGTCTGGAGCCGGATTTGGAGTCGACCAATTTCATGGTGTGGGTTTTGTCAGTGAGCCAGTTGGCAACCCATCGCATGACATAGAGATTTATGCCCAGTTTAGTGAGTTTATCTATGATTCCATTGTGGGGGTTGGTGACAAAGGCCTTGGCAAGGTCTAAATAGGCTGTGTGAACCACCTTACCCTCATCCCTGGCTCTGGTGACCGCTTCAAATAAGTCAATCAGGTTTAGGAGACATAATCTGCCTTTAATGAACCCAAACTGGGTGGGGTCTAGAGTTTGTAGGTTACCAATGTCTTTGTTTATATGTTCCACAATGATATGTTCCATGACCTTGCAGATCAGGCTCATCAGACTAATGGAGTGGTAGTTCCCAGGGTCCGTGGTGGATCCCCCCTTATGGAGTTGGATAACTGTAGCTGTGCGCCATTCAGTAGGCACAAAGCCTGAGGTGAGGCTATGATTGAAAATGGTACTTAGGTGGGGTGCCAGTTCGTTTTGTAGTTCATGTAGAACACAGCCCTGGATATTGTCTAGTCCCATGGAAGCTGTATTCTTGGCTTTGGAGAGCTACAGTGTAAGGCACCAACCTAGGCAGACATTTTCCAGTAGCAGTGCTTGTGGAAAAATGCAGTAATAAATGTCTAAATGAGACTCATATCCTGGAATAGTTCACAATTCTTAAACAATGGTGAATGAACCTACAAGACTAAGGACCCAGACAAAGATAAAATATGAACAGCAAAATTGTTTACAAATAATTCTATTTATGTAGATAGAAGCATACTATAATGTATAAACAATGCTCAGACCTTTCAGTAGTTCACAATTCTGCCACAGTAGCAAATGAAACTGTATAAGAAAGGTACACACAAAAAGTTGTGATGCCAATTAGACCAGCTTGCATGTGTCCAGTGGACACATGTGAAATGGACAGCTATGTATGAGGCGAGATTTTTTTGTGGGAACAGATTGCTCTTTTTTTTTTTTTCAGGTGAGAGTGGGATGTTGGGAAGGGGTAGTAGGTATATTTGGGGTGGTAGGTTGGGTAGTTTAACAGACAAGACACACAAGATGCATACAGGGGCATGTGGGGAGAAAACACATTGATGGGGAGGGGTGCTGGGATATCAGAAGCCCACAAGCCCCCTAGTGGTAACAGTGGGACTGAGGTCCCCCCCATGGGCAGTCACCACTGCACCTTCACAGCCTCGAAGGTGGCTGTGCTGGGAGCTGAGCCACAGAGCCAGGCTGACTCTCTAATTGAGACATGCGGCCCTTGAGCTAGTGTAGAAGATCACTGAACTGCTATTTGATCGCTCTATGCACCATGACCCCGACCTGGAGATGGGTGACAGGTGCCTGTCTACGTCCACTCCCAGGGGGGTGAGCCCCATCCCCTGAGGCAGTTCCAACCAAAGGTGGTTCAGGACCAACGGACAGGGAGGTCCGGGGTTGGGCCCCAGACATGCTGATGCCGGTGCCTCAGCCAGCTGAGGTGGGACAGGTGGGTCCGTTGGGACCAGCCTTCCCAAGAGTGCCATAGTGTTTAGATTTCACCATCATATATGGGTTAGTAATAGTCAACACATTTCAGGGTTAGGTATAACAGTATGCATAGATATTCCCATTAACCCAGACACCAGATACGGAACAGTTGTGTAGCAAACAAAACACATGCATATATGGGACCACAGTGGTAATACGAACAGCATGTAGGTATGTTGTTGGCACCATGCCAACAATGTTCAAATAATTTAATATGGCACATGCATGGGAAACATTAAAATATTTATCAAACAATTGGACATTATCAGAGTCAGTACATAACAGTTGGGGTGGGCATGTTGATTATTGTTGGAGATAAGGTGAGGGGGAGAGAAAGATGTCAATTAACAAATAGTATATTCCTGTAGTCCACATTACTTTCTTAGTCAGTGCTGTTATCTGTACCTTACAAGTCTTACTACACTACCCTATAGCCTTATGTTGGTCAGTGATATGGCTGTTGTCATCATTACACATGAACTGGTTTTACCTGCAGTATACACCTCTTACGTGGTTGTCATCATTACACATTAACTGGTTTTACCTGCAGTATACACCTCTTACCTGGTATACCTGTGGAGGGAATGTTTGTTATCACTGACAAACTGTTTGTACACATACTCCCGGATTCCTGGTTGATGTTTTGCACTATGCTATCCAACTCTTTCTGCACAGACTCTGACCATGTGTTGACCACATGCTGGTGTGCCTGGACATACCTAGAATATTGCCCACTTCCACCTTTAGTGACCTGACACACACATATACATGCTTTCCTACACAGTTATATTATGTAGCACAGTGTGGGCAACAGTGACCAGTGATACTTTATTATTCAGAGAAACTGCAACACTCACATTCCCCTACAATACCAGGGTGGACAGTACCAGTACAGGTTATATTGGTCTGTATTTCTTAGCACAGTGTTCGTATCCAACATACCTGTGGGAGCAATGTTTGTTAGCACTACCTGACTGTTGCCACACAAAGTTCCAGATTACACATTAGTATTATGCACATACATCTCACTCTGTTACTCTACACAGTCTGGTCACAGCTTGATAACATGGGAGTGTAGATAGGCCATACTTGAAATAATACTCTCCTAACAGTTTTGGGGGTTGCTACAGTGACAGGTGTGTTCTCATGATGGTTGACAATCACTTGCATTCCCTGTTTGCTGGCTACACATCTGGGATCATCCCACAGACTTACCAGGGGAACAGGGGGACAGGCAGCAGATATGGGCACATATACTGGACTTTCTAGCCTCATGTGTACAGTTGTGGGGTATGAATCTGTATGCAGTCTACTTCCACTCCCAGGATTCAGATCATGGCTGTGTCTGTTACAGCTTAAGCACTGTCCATCACAGTTGTGTCTGCTATATTGATATTGCTGTATATCTCCAATCTGCTTTCTATCTTATTAATCCCCTGTGCTTATGCATTCTGGCCTGGTATAACAACACTCTTATACAGAATTCCTAGATAGTTATATGTTGTAGGACAGTGTGGGTGATGGTGATGTGTAATACCTCACTATTCAGAGCAACTGCATATCATTCTTGTATTTCTGGGCACAGTGCTGGTATCTGACAGACCTGTGGGAGGAATGTTTATTAGGACTACCTAAATGTTCCCACACATAGTACCATGTTCCACATTACTATTATGCACATACATCTCACTCTGTTACTGTGCACACTCTGACAACAGCTTAATAATTTGGGGTGTAAATGGGACATACATAGCTTCTTAGTCACATAAGGTATTGGGGAGTTTCTAGTGTGCCAGATTTGTTGTCATAGATGTGTGTCGATCAGTTGTATTTCCTGTTTGCTGCCTATACATCTGGGATCATCCCACTGATTTCCCTGGGGGACATGTTGATAGGCAATAGATATGGACCACTTTAATAGACATTTGGACATATCTGTACAGTTGTGACTTATGATTCTGTATGCAGACTACTACCACTGGTGGGATTCAAACTGTGGCTGTGTGTGCTAAAAAACAACAATTCACATCTCAGTTGCATATGCTATTCTGTTATTGTTGTCTGCATTTTCCCTGTTTACTGTCTATGTGTATCTCAGTTGTACTAAATGACCTCTGGGGATTACACCTGTCATATACAGGCATTCCTAAACATTCAATTTATGGTGCATGGTGTGGGTAACAGTGCTTAATACTACAGTACTATTACATGAATGCAAATCTACATTACCATATGATACCAGAATATACACATGCAGTCCAGTAGTTAGACCGGTTTTGTCAGGATATTACACTTTTATTGCCATACAAACAATATGAGACTCTTCCTGCCATACTCTCTAGTGTATGCAGTACTTGCCTTGAACAATACAGGTTTTATACTAGCAATTAATTTACTACTACTTTTATTTTTATTTCCTATGACAGTAAAAACATGAGTATTACTGACCTTCCTCACGTCGCAACAGCGCCAGGTGGCAGATGTGGGCCTCCTGGTTCATGGCCTGCTCCGTTGCAGCTTTGGGGGACATAAGAGGAATATTTAGCCATACCTGTCCAGGATATACCTGAGCTGTCACTTATTACACACATACTGGGGTGATAATTACACACATCTGGAACATCCCCTGATGCTCTAGCCTCTTGAAGCCACTCCTCCAAGAGGTCCCCCTTCCACCGCTTCAGGTCAGCATAGTGGTGCCTGACCTGCTCAGCAGTTCGGTGTATGCCAGTGGCACTGGTGAGGTCACAGGTGAGATGGTCCCAGGCCTCTGCCTTATATTGGGAGCCGTGGTACTGGCCCTGCAGCAGTCTCTGTACATGGTCTTTAACTAGGAGTCTTGCCATGATCTTGGACTCCTGGATGCACGAGTGCTGTGTCCAGAAGTGCACTCCTTCTCCCCTTACTGCCATTGTGCCTGCAAGTGGAAGCTACAACCAGTTGTGAGGTGTATTCCCACCTCTTGGCTTTAAGAAGGGCCAATTTCCTGCACTTTTCCATGATTGGCCAGTTTTGAAAAGGCTAAGCTATGGGCAAACCTGCTTACCTAAGGTTGGCATTGATTAAAGGGGTATATCACTTGGCACAAAGAGTTAGGGGGTCTACACATTGCTCACACCTCCTAAGCTGGCCTGTGCAATGCTTAGCATTTCTTACATTAGACCTTCATTATAATGCCTTTTTCGCATTGTGTTATTATTCATTACACCTTATATGTATGCCCAATATCCCTGATTGATATGTACGTACACTCTGTGGGGTCCTTGTGTTTTTTGGGGGACTTCAACACTCTATTACAATTACACCTCACTTCTGGGCTTACTGCTGTACTCCAGTTCACAAATTTATGTTATGTAGTGGGTTATGACACATATGACTGTATACTGATGCCTTTCACAGGTTCAGTTTAGTTAGACTATGGTGAGAACATGTTTACTACTACCTCATTCTTCTGTACTTCTTTGATGGCTTGGTGGATAACTACTGGGACTATGGCGTATAGGGTCCTGGGTTTGAGACCTGCATGGCTGTTTATTTTATTGAAGGGCAGAACAAGGACCATTGGATACAGAGTGATTAAGGCACCTTTGAGGATTTGTAAGCGGGTTTGCATGGGTTTGCACGAGGTTAAGCAATGCTAACCTCTGGTTACATATGCTTACAGAGAGTTATCTTCAAAATTGCTTAATCTGTGTGTGTATTGCTTACTGCCGCGTAAACGGGCTTAAGGCCATTTACTAGTGTACTACTGCTTATTTGTGCTTAGACCTGCTTACTAGTGCCTTATTCATTATAACACTGACACCTCACATGTGCGTTTACTGCAGAACTCCAGTTCATAAATATATGTTATTTAGTGGGTTATGCAACAAAAATATTGGTCATAACATGCTTGCCATGTAAAATAGAATGTGCTGCAGTGGGTCTCGAACCGGAATGCCTGCTCATTGGATGAATGCTATGCCCACTACACTATTGCTGTGCTGCTTCATTTGCATATATCTTCCTTGTTATCCTTTTCAGCCTTTTAAGCTGCTTTAACCGTAGCTAAGCGATAGGCATAACTGCGCACCTACAGTTAGCTTCAATTGGATGTTTAAAAAAAATAATAGGGTTTCTTCATTTTATTACTACATTCTGTTGCTGTTATACACAAGGGGGACTGTTGGTGGGGATATGAGGTCACCTGTGAGCGGTCTTGCTCACTGCATATCCCTTTCATTCTACATTGCAGGGGCATGCCCCTTGCACTCTTACATGCTCCAAGTAAGCCTAGGAACTCGGGCATCGTACCTTGTTAATATGCATGGCGCGCTGCCATCCTGCTCCTAAACGGTCACTTCCATGCAGGACTAAGCTAGTCCTGCATGGAAGTTTAGTAAATCCCGCGGAAGGTCAGAACTGTACTAAAATACAGCACCACCTTTGAATCTTTTATATAAATAACACTATAATTCTATAGTTTTGCAGGATAATCATAGTCAATGTAGGAGCACTTTCTAATTTTTATGAATATAGTTTCTTCTTACAGTAAATCCAAATACCATAAGTATTTTTTTACAGGCTTAGTACAGTTATTTTATAATGTTGTTACATTTAAAAGTTCTGTGTCTATGAAGTTAATCAGCAAATCTAGTAGAAACAAGGTTAAATTTGAAGGCAACAAATCATAGCACTAGGCATAAATCGTAACTGGTGAGAGGTACGCTTTAGTTTCATAGGACCTGTACAAAAGGAACTACTGCATGCTGGGATCACATTGTTTCCAAAATATGTTTATTTAACATTTGTTTACTGGGAAAGTCCAACTGGGACAGAGCACATTTTCAGCAGAGGCCTAGGGAGAAATGCTCCAGACACGTCTTTGGAATGTGGGCGGAAACCAGAGCACCCAGAAGGAACCCACACAAACACAGGGAGGATGTGCAGACTGCTGTGAAGTGACAACACAGACCACTGCACCACCACCCTTAAAATAAGTAAGGTGTTTTTCTCTACCACAACTTTTGAAAAAAAAAAACAGTATTTCAGTTGCAGTTTTAGCTTTCTACCTCTCATCCTAACAGTTGGGAACTTTATGTTGAGTTTTGAGTTTTATGTTGAGCTTGATTGTATGCTACATTTTATTAGTTACAGTGTTGCATTTTATTTTGTTTGCTGTGTTTATTCACTGATATGAATTAAATGCATCATTTTAAAAGTTTTTTATATGAATGTACCATTTTGCTGTGAAACAAAATGAATGACACAAATGTCTCAAACTGAATGGAGAGGTTGGAAAATTATAAGAGCATATTTTTATTACAGAAGATTAAATGCAAAATGATAAAAGTATAGTAAGGCTAGAGGTGATTAAAAATATGTATTTGTGATTTAATTCAAAACAGCTTGCAATGAATATTAACAGTATGCTTAACTAGTCCTAATTGTAGCCATGTCTGGAACATTTAGAGATTCCACATGTGAAGATCATTCTAAAGTCACCATTAGACATATTCAGCCACATTCAATAAACCCTACATGGTCCATTTCTATGCACGGTAACACAAAGTTTTAGATTCAGTAAGTGGCTTGTAGAGGACCACACCACCATGCAGTCAAGATAAACACCATGGCATGCTAATTACAGCATAAGCAGCTGAACTGCATGTTAATCAACCAATCCAACATGGTGGAGCTATTCAACAAGTTATAAAGCAACCATGTAGACTCAGTGCTGGTTTTACCTGCGAATTTTAAAACCTATTGGTATACAGGTATGGAAAGAAGTCTACACAGAAATAATGTTAGAGGCTGCTGTTGCTTTAATTCATGTGTATGTGCAACAAGCTGAGGCCTATGCTGCTGCTATTGCTAATAGACCAAGGCCAAGAAGGAAAAGAGTTTTCAGGCCCCATTTAACTTCTCACAACCTACATGATGTGAAAATTTTAGAGCACTACAGGTCAGATAGGGACATACTACAGGAACTCTACAACCTCTGTCATCCTCAACTCAGAGCCAGGGCCAACTGAGGGGAACCCATCCCAGTGGAGACCAAGGTATGTGTAGCACTTAGAATCTTAGCTACAGCTACCTTTCAGAGACCAACAGGGGACATGCTGGGGTGTCATAGGCATCAGCATCCAGGATCCTCCATCAATTCCTGAATGCTATACTCCAACATACCAGTGACCACATATATTTTCCCCATACTCCTAAGGATAGGGCCACAAATATGCAAGAGTTCTACTGTGTAGCACACTACCCTGAAGTACTGTGTGCCATAGACTGTAAACATATAGAAATTAAGGCACCACCCAGAGAACAGGGTAGGCTCTACATAAACAGAAATGGCTACCACTTTATTAACTACCAAGTCTTGTTTAATGCCAAAGGAATCATCTTTAGTGTGTGTGCTGGCAACACTGTCAGTTACCATGACTCGTGTAACTGGCACACCTCCCAATTGTACCAGATGTTCACAAAGAGTGGTATCCCACAGGGCAATTTACTAGGGGATGCAGGTTATGCACTGCACCAATAGCTGATGACACCCATTTGAAATGCATGCATACCCACTGAAGAATGACATAATGAGCACATGGTCAAGCCAAAAATATCATAGATTCATAGATTGTGTGTTTGGGCAGCTGACATCATGGTTCTGATGCCTAGATACATCTGGGGGAGCCCTGCAGTACAATCCATTGATATGTTCTGAAATATTCACAGTATATCCCATGCTACACAACATAATTTTGAGAAAATAGCTTCAGCAGGATCAGCGAGGGGAAGGAACACACATCCCATCATCAATCCCAAGGTCACCACAGCCACAGGCAGGTGAAGAATCAGAGGGGGAACCACAAGCTGCTGTGGATAGAGGCAGACATAGGCATCCTCAATATGCCCTCACACTGGCTAAGAGACAATGCATAGCATACTCACTCCCAACCTATGGACCTAAAACCTTCCTCCTACACACACACACACACACACACACACACACACACACATATATATATATATATATTTATATATATATATATATATATATATATATATATATATATATATAGTAACATTGATACCAGGCAACTCACATAACCATTCCATTACCTCCCCATGTTTTGGGTGTGTACTTCTTGCATCAGACAGTGTCAGCCCTGAACTAAAACTGTAGCAACTGCTGCATATGCAAGGTAATTCTCAAACCTGGAGTGTATTGTATAATAATATGAATGAGTGGCACACCCTTGTATTCTATTCTAAATCTGTCCCAAAATTTGACGATGCTGAACTCCTTATTACCCTCTTAAAATTCAGTAATATTAAACAGCTTTGTATTATAGCTCTGTACATTCCTCCTGGTCACAATATTCCAATACTAGAAGACATCCTGTCCTGGGATAGGTAAAATATTTCCAATAAAACTATAATCATGGGTGATGTCAGTATCAATTGGCAAAGCTTAATCTCAGACTTCCCTGACAGCAGTCTTAATCTAGTTAGGTTCACCCAACTCATTATAACATTCGCAAAAGCAACAACAAAGGATCAATTTTAGACTGGATTTTAGTCACAGACCCAAATAAATATTCCAAGTCCTGTACACTCCCAGATACATTAAGTGACCATTTACCTGCTTATACCTGTAGAACAACCTCTCAACTACTCAAAATCCATAATTATAAAACCTCCCACAATCTAACTAACTTCAACCTACAATACTTTACAAACATACTAAAATCTCTAAACTGGCCCATATTGAAATAACTACCCCTGGATGATACAATAAATTACTTTAATAAACATATTCTGGACACCTGTAATAGACGGGTTCCTCCTCAAACAAAAAGAATGAAAATTAATCATGAACCCTGACTAACAAAGTCCACAAAGAAACTTCTACTTGATAGAGACAAAGCCTGGAAAAGAATGGCACAAAAGCAGAAACAAACTGAATCTGCAAATCTACAGGCATCTACATAATCAGGCAAAAAAACATATAGCCTTTGATAAGAAAGAATACTTTACACAACAATCAACCAACCAAAAAAAAAGCAATTTTGGATACCTTCACATCATTCCTCACCTCAGTGTCCAAACAAAGTCCTACTCCATATATAGACAAATCGCCATATCAAATTGCAGAATTGTTTAATAATCCCTTCCTAAAAAGTATAGTTAGTTTGGTCAATGACCCTGAGTAGTCCCCTAGTCATAACCCCTGGCCTTCCAAAACTCATTCCCTTCCCTCTCTCCTCAAAACATCTCAATTATAGACTCTAAAACATACCTCTCAACTTCTTAGAGCAAGAAATCTGGACAAAGCCATCAATAATGGCCCAAACTGGGGACAATTTTAAATATTCTTACAAACCTAGAAAATTGATAGAATAACAGGTTTCGCATTAGCATGAATTTTCTGAAGGGTATGAAGTCTAAAACTGAAATGTCTGTCATTATTTTCTGACTTCAAGCCTCAATGATTTGCCAGAAAACCATAATTTTAAGAGGAAACAGACCAAAAATGTGTGGTAAAAATCTGGACATTCTGCAAAAATCTGTGCAATTGAGAGGTATGCTGTAAACCTCTTAGTCTGACCTTAAATCCTGTTCGCACTAGCTATATATGAAACTTACTATATAGGATAAAACCCACCACAGATAACCTCCCAACCAAATATCTGAAAATTGCTGCTGATGCCATTGCCCATCCAGTTAGTAGTCTCATTAATAGATCCATCACAGAATCCCACGACCCCTCCATTTGGAAAAAATCAATTGTAACCCCCTTACCAAAGGTGGAAATTTTACTAAAGTATCTAACTTCTGCCCCATCTCTATCCTATCCCCATTCTCTAAACTAGAAAAATATATACATAAATAACTCCTTGACCACCTTATCCATAATACTCTAACACCCACTTCTCATAGCACAACTGCACTAAAAGCCTTTATAGACATAATTAACAAAGCAAGAGACTCTAACCAACTAACAGCAGATCTATTTTTAGATCTATCAAAAACTTTTGATACCATTTCACACCCCAAACTCCTACAACTCTTTTCCCTTGGCCTATCCAGTTCCTCTCTAAAGTGGTTTTCTAATTACCTGACTGACAGACAATGTTGTATCTTTCGGCTTTTCCCAGTTAGGGGTCGCCACAGTGGAAGTCCGGTCCGCTAATCATTGGCAGTAGATTTTTACGTACCGAGTTGCCAGCCCTGATGCACAACCTTCAACGAAGGTACGCCCATTCATGCATGTCTCCACACAGAAGATGCTTTAGCTGAGTATCGAACAGGACAACGTCTTACTGTGAGGCAACAATACTACCGCAACACACAGACAACAATGTGTAAAATGGCAAGGATGTCTCTCTCAATAACTTACCAATAAAACGGGTGTCCCACAAGGATCCATCTGAGGTCCTCTTCTCTTTAATGCCTTCATAAATAGTCTCCACACCGCTTCCTGCCAAAGCTCACTAGTTCAATGTGATGACGACTCAATGCTCATCTGCTCCTCCAATGACATTGTACATCTTAGGCAAATAACTCAAACTTCTGTTACCTCCATCGAGTCCTGGCTTAATAATGCGCAACTATTACTAAATCCCAATAAAACCAAACTGCTTCCCTTCACACCTAGGACCCTCTCAACTGACTTTAGATTACTCTCACTAAACAACACAGAAATTGAAATGGTTCCATATACCAAACAACTAGGAATCACTATAGATAACAAATTTGCCATAGGTGTCCCTTACTACAAATACCACAGTTCCGCTCTTATTCCCCTTAACTGGCTAGAACTCCTACAATATCTAAAATATCTCCAGCTTACAATTGCCTATAACATTATTTACAAACCTGGAGCTTGCCTTGTCTTAATCTCAATTTTCCAAATCAACACCCCCTATCGATCTCTCCATTCTAAAGGCAAACAACTTATAACCTTATACAAACCAAATAAAATTGCCAGGCAATGCCTATACTCATAGGTTCATAGGTTCGTAGTATTACGCATTTATCAGATGTGCCACGAAGCTTACTCAGTGACCAAATTATGGAACTCTCTTCCCTTAGATATCAAATCTACCTATAATCTCAAGAATTTTAAGCTTAAACTAAAAGGCTTCCTTTATAGATCCAGTACGTGTTCCTGTTCCAAATCAAACTTATACCCCCTGTTAATTTACTCTAGCTCTACTATTCCACTGCCTACTTCCTTTTCACATGCTCCATTTCCCCATCTTTACCTCAATAACAACAACCTCCTGTACCAATTCCACCATTCATCTCCCTTCCTATGATACCTCATCCTAGCCTAACTACCCACCAACCCCCGTGCTGCTGAACCACTCCATCTTTCTCTCTAACTCTATATTCTAACCCCTCTCCACTCTGTCATCCTTTACTTCCCATAACTTCTGCTGTATCCGTCTTTATCTGCTATTCCCACTACCAAGTAAATTATCTTAGCCCTCTTACTAATATTTGAATTATATTCAAAAGGCTCTATCTTATTGTCCTTCTAATTTATCTCTATTATTTCTTTAATACCATTATGCCCCCTACTAAACTTCCTATCTACCATGATAAATCAAGCTTTCTATGTAAAGTATACATTTGTAAATACAATTGTTTAATCTCTTTTAAAATATATTATGTATGTTTTTTTCTTTTTGCTCAGTCATACTTACATTTCTTCTGTGTAAAATGTTTTGTATATGCCTTTGGATTCTTCTGTAATTTGATTACCTTTTTGTTATAATTATGTAATTAGTTATGTGATTAGCATTATTTTCTTTTTGATTCGTTGTATTGGAACTTTTCTCCCAGGGTCTCTGCTGAAAATGGGTTTCTCGCCCAGTCAGACTTTCCCAGTAAACAAATGACCAATAAAATAAATAAATAGATATTTTATTACTTGGTACTGTAAACAAGTAGAAGGTGGGAGATTTGTACAGAAATTACCTTAACATGTGGCAGCAGAGAATTATTTGATTTATATGTGTTCATTATTAAGTAGTAGGTCTCAGGCATGAAAGATTCACACAGTCATACCTCTCCAAAGTACTGATGATCACTGTATGCCCTCAGTTTAGCACCATACGTTTGTACTGGAAAAGCATTACATAGAGAAATTAGAAGGTAACGATACACATTGCAGTTTCTGACTTCACAACCCTCACAGGATCATTCACAATAAAGTTGGGAAATATTGATGCTATCAGCTGTCTAACCTTTCAAGGCCAATATTAGTCAAAGGTACAATTACCAGTTCAACACCACAAAAGCAGATATACTAAGCACTAAGTCAGCTATGCACCCTGAGCATCAGACAAATAGCTTATGTATTACTGAACCCAAAAGATAGAAAATAGGGATATGGCATAGTTATCATCACTTGTACAGGGTGTTGTATGGGGAGGGAGGCAGGAAGCCTAGGCTAACACAAAAGGTTGGTGAGTGTGCGTGAGTAAAAAAAAGAAGCAAGCAGACATTTGGATAAACCAAAAAATGGCCAGTGAGGCAAAATGACTTTAAGCTGCATGGCTGAACCATGTAACAGTTGTGTGTGTGTCTGTAGGGATCCCCCAGGTGAAATTGGTGTATGAATGACTTCATGAACACAGCAAAGCTCTGTGCTAGCTCTACATCTTGGTATGTTGAGACAGGTATGAGCCATGCATGGTAGAGGTGGCAGTTCATCATTGTTGACCCAACCATGAGAACTAGCCCTGCCAGGAGTTGCACTGGCATGTCCACACCCATGGTCAGATGCACTGCTGCTACATGAATGTGACTATGTCAGCAGGATGAGCTCCCTTTACTGGGATGCCCAGTACCACAACCCCATGGCCTGCCATGTCTGGGTGTGGACAGCTCACCCACTGACAGAGCAGTGGAAGTACTGCCACTATATGAATGTGATTGGGCATGCCCATGTTGGCTAACAGCAGATAATATGGTTGACCTATGCCCATGAGGATGCCATTCCCCTCCCAGCAGATGTTCCATCACAGACAACACTTATTCCATCACAGACACCCCTCATTCCATCACAGACACCCCACATTCCAACGTGTCATTCATCCGATCCATTGAATCGGCAACATGGCAGAGGCAGTCACATATGTCAACCTGTGCCACATCTAGAGTATTTGTCTGGGGCACCTATGTGAATGTACCTGTGCCTCCATAATGGCCCTAAATGTATGTTGAGTGACACAGGAAGAGACATCTGGATCAGGTGGAGGAGGGACAGTAGGACTCATCTGAGTAAACCGAACAACCCTCTTGCATGTGCTCCTTGCCACACTTTGTTTATGGTCAGAGTCAACAAGCACTGAAGCTGCAGTAACCACACTTCCCTGATCGATTGTCTCACTCTCCACCTATCCAATACCTATCCAATATCTGTGGGCTCATTGAAATGGGTAGGCATAGGCCTACTTGTTGTGTCTGATGGAATAGCAGAGATTGGCTGTATGTCAACCTCAGTAAACCTCTGCACCCCCAACTGTACCTTTGTTCGGTGACCATCATCATCATCATCATCAGAGTCTGCGGATAACACTGACATCAGGTGGCAGAGGTACTGCACTTCCACTGTCACGATCACCTGTGATGAAAAGCAACAAAGATAGGAAAAAAATAATACCTACACTATTATAGTCCAATATATACTAACAAGCTAATAGTAGTGCCACTATTACAGACAATCCAGCAGTACAAACAAGTCTGGCATTAACATCACACACTAAAACATTTCTTTCAATTGCTCAGCAGTACTGATATAAAATGTTTGACTTACCATCTACAGATGGTATTCTCCTCTGCAAGCCAGATGGTCCTGGAAGAAGTTAAGCAAAAGGTAAGGCAACATCATCACAATTAACAGTAACACAGGGGTAATACTTTTACCCTTTTATATGTCTATTAACTATATTTTCAATAAGAACTTTGCTGACAACTCCAACCTAAGCTAATCAATCAGAATGTATTGTTAAGTGTAGCAATCTTTAACCCCCCCAAAAAAAAAATTCTTGTGACACAGAAGTAATGTATTGATTTCAATTGTTTTAGTATACAACAGCATTCAACTGTTGAGGTATCAAACCTTACCTGGAAGTTCCTCCTCGGACATGCTTGCAGTCCCTGATACAGTGGCACTGATATCCAGTACATACTATTTTGCACTCTCCTGGGAGCTCTCTGGATCCCTGACAGTGGCCATGAACTCTTCAGTCAGTGTTAGTGGTGAATCCATAGCAGGTCGTTTCCAGGTAACCATCTGGTCACAGCCCTCTGCAGCTGATCTCCTCCGTGCAGATGTGATCATGTTAGTGGCTATGTGGTGCACCTGCTCATATGTCCTACTATGGCTACCCACTGCATTCACATCATTTGCCATATCTCCCCAGGAAGGCGCCATGTTTATTTTTATTTTTATTATTTATTTAACACTTGTTGACCGGGAAAGTTCGACTAGGTTCCACAGATCCTGTTTTCAGCGGAGGCCTGGGGAGAAATGCTCCAGAAGCATGTCTTTAGAATGTGGGAGGAAACCGGAGTACCTGGAGGAAACCCACGCGAATGCAGGGAGAACATGCAAACTCCACACAGAAGGCACCCAGCCGAAAATTGAACCAGAGAACCTCTTGCTGTGAGGTGACAGCATTAACTGCTGTACCACTGCGCCGCCCGTTACCTGTTATGTTACCTAAAGGCAGCCACTATCACCTGATTCTCAGTAACAATGATGGGGGGAGATCTGAGGATTGGCACACCTGGGTGGCATACTCTGAGGTGTCTTAAAATAAGACAACAGAAGGATAATACACATAAGTATTACATAACTAAAAAATAACTGTTCCTAGAATAAAAATGTAAAGGTAGCTTCTCAGTATTACCCACTGGAGAAACATAAAACAATCTAGAGATGTGAAATACAAACAGTAACTTAGCATTGCCCCCACAAGACCAGGCAAATGACATATTTTGCTAACAAACCATCTTTGAAATGCTAAAAGTGCTATCAAAAGAACTATCCCTGAAACATTTGTACATATTTATCAGAGAGCATTCCATTATAAGATATTGGCAATCATGCTACATGTGAAATGCCTTGACAAGCATACCCATATTATCAGTACACTTCTAAGTAATGCATACAAATAAAAGTGCAACAGCCTTTGCTTCAGATTTTTATTAAGTACATTCCAGTATATGCAGTATGTAGTTGACAAAATGCCAAAAAATAGCATATGCTCAGTCTTCGCCACATAAACAATTCTCCTTATCATCAACTTGCCAATCTACACCACTGCCTTTTTATAATGGTGTATATTCATGGCTGTTAGCATGGTGAAGATGCAAATAAGGTGTGACCTGATTAGAACTGTTGCATCCCAAATACTTGCCTCTGTGTCAGAGATGTAAATATAGTACAGGCATTCCCTCAGTGTTTGTTTTTAATGTGATTGCAGCTGTGAATGATTATTGGTTGGTAGAAGGAAAATACAACAGCAATGCAGGCTGCCTTATATCCAGTGGGTGTGTCAGGTTAGATCTCCAAAGTGTTAGATGAAAGGTTGGAAATGTAAGTAAGCAGCACACAATTCACAGGTGGTGTTCCTTGACATTCAACCTTACCTTCATTTGTTGACAACTGCATATGTTATTATTTCCAGTTAATATCCTCACACAGTTTTAAGGCAAATGATTTAGAATGGCTTACAGACTGGATGTCTCAATTACTGGTCAGATAACTGAAGAATGACCAACAAACACAGAGGGGTATGACAGAGCTGTATATTTACAAACTATAATAATAACAGGTTGTGCGATCACTAAGTGCACTGCATCCAAAAATAATAAATGTACTAACAGTTGTATGGTGTCATATTATTGCAGATGATGTTGCAGTTGGTTGTGTGCAGAATGATTTCAGTTCCTTGCTACAAAGCTGTTTGTGTGGCAAAGAAAAATAAGGCACCCATCCTGTGTTATGAAGGTTCATTAGAGTGAGAGTTAAAATCTAGATCTAGGTAGATATATTTCATGTGAACCATCATTTTCTAGTTTGTATGCCATAGACTGAGTTTTCCTCATTTCAAATAGTTGTCCTTTTTTTCCCTTTTCTGTCTTGTTTTTTTCATTTATTGTTCTTTTATTTATTTATTTTTTTTTGGCCAGAATTTGTGTGATGCAGCATGTAGCGCAAACATGGGAATGGAGGAAATGAATGGCAGATTTGGCTGTGCCTGTCTCAGTTGTGCATAGCACACTAGTGTGCAAACTGGACAACTGGACAACCCAGGAAGTAGACAAGACCCAGACAGCCAAAAATAGAAACTAGATACATTCAATTAATTCTATTGTGCTCCACACAGACCCACTAAGCAGCATTGTGCAGCAGTTAACAGAGAGCCCTTAAGAATGATTATTAAATTATGGAATGTCATGTGACTAGTCTTGTGGCAACAGGTGTAGTTGTAGGGCTGGATTACAGAGGGTCCAGGATGTACAACCTTTTTTTTTTACTGTTGTGACATTGCAGGTGAAAGCAATAAACTGAAACATGGGCAACTGTTATTTCAACTTTCTTGTGGCAACTGGTGTAAGTGTAGTGGTCCTGGATCCTGATACAAGATATTCTGTTCAGATTTACTGTTGTTCCACTTCCCATTATATTCACTCTCATTTATAACACTTTAGATAGTGGAGCTGATCTTAATTATATGTATGAGGGATGAGGCACTATTATTGTGTTATCAGATTAGTGTTCCAGTTGCAATTATTTCATTCCACACTGCTTGGCACTGTTGCTCTTGGCTTACCATCATGGAAATGCATTTCTTGGGTCCAGTGAATGTGATAAATGGAATTGGTGAAAAAACATCAATCTCCATTGATCTAGATCTACTGGTAGACATGACTGGCATTAGTGGGGAAGGTGCCAGGTTTAGGGCACAGAGATGGGGTGTCCAGGAGTCCAGGATATTTACTCAACTCCTAGTAAAGCACCACAGCCAAAGGCTTCCACAGGGGAACTATTCTGGCTCCCAGTACAAGTCTGAGGCATGGAATAGTTTAGTCCAGGCTGTATCCAGTGACATGCACTAGACAGCATTGTAGGCATCATTTTAATGACTTACAGAGGAGAAAGATGGATACTCTTGACCATTGGACTGAGGAATTTAGGACTGAGGACATCCCACACTTGTGTAAGAATCAACTACGGAGAGTACTTGTAAGACTTAGAAAGCTGAATATAGGCAAGACTGCTATGCATAATGGTCTTCTGCTCTGTTCTGTTTTTCCCCAGCTGCCAGTGATTGGGAGTTCGATGTCCAGGCCCATGGGGCTAGATTGGAAAGACTGAGGGAAGCAAGTAGTATGCGTGCAGCAGAAGATCAGTGTCATTGTACCATTAAAAGTTAACAATAGATTTTGTTTTTGGTATTTTATAGGGTTGTATCAAACTAAGCATGCATATCCTAAATGTAAAAGTAAGTATGCATGCATTAGTCTGTAGCAGAAACCAATTGTAAGAGTCCAAAACTAGACTTTGGTCAGATGTTGTGGGTACCATTACCACAATTCACAACTGTACATAGTGTTATTTCTTCAATAATATTTACATTAAATTTAAACCTTTATACCATTGGCACAAATGCCCATGGTGTAAACTGTAATCTGTATAAGTGGAACATGCATATGTACAATATATGCATATTTCAAAGATTATTTGCAGCAATCTGTAGCATAGTTTGTATTTGTTAGGAGGTAGATTTAATGTAAAACTTAAATGTAAAACTTAATGTAAAACTTAAGATAGAGTTGTATAATTGTATTAATGCATTGTATGTCACATATGATGGTACTAATCTTATCTCTTTTTTTTTCTCAGCCCAACTGTTATCTCTCTTATTTTTCTTTATTTTATTTTACTTTAGTTTATTTTAAAAATATTTTTTATTATATTTTTATTTTATTTTATAAATATTTTTTTTAATTTTCATTATGTATCATCAAAATGTGTTCATGTCATCCACGTGTACCACATCACTAAATGCTCCACAGCACAGAGAGGTAGGCCAGCCCCACTGGATCAGCCTGTCCCCACTCCAGCTGCTGCAGCACCAATACCCAGCATGTCTGGGAGCCAACCCGGCAGCACTGCCTATGTTGCTCCTGCACTACCTGGACCCTCAGGTAATCCTACTATGAGGCTGGTCTAGTGGTACCCTCCTGGATCAGTAGCAGAGGTGTTGATTTCATCACCTGCAATGAGTTGCTAGGGATGGTGCATAGCATAGTGCGACACACCATTGGTGCATGCCTACAATGAATGAAGAGGCTGCTCTCCCTCATGTTCTGAAGGAGGAGACGTCAAGCACTCCAGTCACCTGTGGAGTAAGGTGACAGTGATGACAGTCTAGTGGGTGAGGACTTGATGCTCACTGTCTCCAACCTTGATGGCCGTGGGCCCAGTTTGTCCCCAATTCACCCTAGTCATGGTGTCCCTCAACATTTTGTGTCCATCACCATCCCTGTATCTTGTCTTGTTTGTTTTGTCTATCTGCAATTGCTTCCTCACCTACCCAACTTACCTGACCCAGACATACCTATTTCCTTTCCCCAATATTCCTCTCTCTCTCTCAAATAAAAATTAAATGGGCAACTGTCCCACAAAAAAAAAAGAAAATATCCCATACATAGACCTCTATTCCACACATATGTCTTCTTGACACACTTGATTTGGTGCAATTGGCTATAAAATATGATTGTGTTGGGATTGTGTTGTGGTCACCTCTCTCTCTGGAGTTGACAGTCCAAATGCAGTTACTATTCTGTACGTATTTTCAGTTTACACTGCTAAAGAAATGGAGAGCTATGGTTCTTTCCTTCCTCCCTCCTGCACATTCCTGTCCTGCTTTCCCTTTGTTTTTCTCTCTGCTTGCTCCATTTCCACATTTCATCACTTTCCTATCTACTCCCATTTTAAGACATTTAATCTAGTCAAAAAATAGAATCACACACAACAAAAATAAGTTGCTACAAAAGCAATGGATCCCTTCACTTTTTGGGCTCCATGTTTGTACAGAGGTACTACACACCAATGCGCAACAACAGTGCGCGACAGTAAAATGATGCAGTTACCTCCACACAATGCTGCTTAAATTTCCTGTGCTATGCCAACACACAGCACCACATGTCCCATAAAAAAGTCATGTCATTGGATTATCAATGTTTAAATAAAAGTATTTTAAAAGTATTAGATAGAACTGGATGTGAACCCAGTACTATCTGGGACCAAAAAGGAATGTATCAATGCATTGACACATGCTGCCACAGAGTCAGTTAAGTGGCAGGGATGTTGCATAAACTCAATGCTAACTGTCATACTTTAGCACTGTGGCTTGTGTTTGTGCACTGCTTAGCAATGCACAAGCATGTGTATCTCATATGTGCATACAGTTTACCAACTGTCACACAAACCTGCGTTTTGCTGTGTTGTGCAAAAGTAAATATTGTGATGTATTACTGCTGTTTACTGCCCATTTCCTGTCTATGATGTGAAATTACATATGAAAACATTGCATACTGAAGGTCCTACCTAACAATATGTCACACATTTATAGTATAATCATGTGTTGCCATGGGTCTACATCATTTCACTGAAAGCTCATTTCACTGAAACTCAGTTGCCTGTGCACAATTCATTGAAAGCTCATTTCACTGAAAACACATTTTACTGAAATTCATTTAGTTGAAAGTTATATATGGTCTTTTCCTGACTGTAGTGTGGTCCTGGAGTTAGTATATAAAGTAAGAGGGGGTGTGGGGGCGTAGGCACCCACCTATTTTAAATGTTTCAAATTATAGAAATGGATACTTACAAGTCCAATGAATAACTCTTTCCAGAGGACAATATATAACCAAACTATGTGGGGGGCTATTCCCCCCACACCCCCCCAATGTGGGGGCTGTGCCCCCCACAGCCCCCCCTTACTTTATATACTAACTCCAGGATCACACTACAGTGGGGAAAAGGCCATATATAATTTTCAGTGAAATGAGTTTCAGTCAAATGAGTTTTCAGTGAAATGAGCTTTCAGTGAATTGTGCACAGGTGACTGAGTTTCAGTGAAATGAGCTTTCAGTGAAATGAAGTCGACCTGTTACCATCCCCCCAGTACTGCAACCCTGGTGTCCCAATTCTTTTTCCACACATATATCACCTACATTACTGAAAGTAATATCAAATGTGTGTTATGCAATGCACATCAATCGGGTAACTTGCAGAACTACAATTATCGACCAATAAGCCTAAAAAGCCTTATCTGCAAGGCTAGGGAAGGAGTCAGAATGGACTTCTTTCACAGGGACATAGATGAACTTCATCACACTTGACCATACCCATTCTGTTTTTGTCAATGGTAGATCTTACTTATTGAACCTTGTAGACTTTTTTGACACTGACCCCAAAGACCTGGATGAGGGATAACAGGACACACCACCTATTTTGAGTTATCCAAAGCCTTTGACACTATCCCCCATTCATGTCTCATAGTGAAGACCTCCCAGCTGGGAATTAAGCCATGTAGTACTAGATGGATAGCCAACTGGCTCACTGATAAAACACATACTGTCAAAGTTAGGGAACTGCACGTCCACCACTAACCCACTTGCCAGTGGAATACTACATGTTTCTGTGCTAGGCACTCAACTGTTTGGAAACTTTTTCCCTGAAGCATTGGCAACAGGAGATGGCTTGGGTTTACCAAGTTTGCAGATGACTGTTAACTGGAAACACTCATATAGAGTCTCACAATGATGGTACTGTATTATAAAAAGGGCTGGCTCAGACAAATGATTGCTGCCAAACTCATGGACTGAACGTTAAAGCAAATAATGCTTCATTGTTTTTTTTTTTTTTTTTTGTCAATGAAGTACCCTACTAATTATGATATACATAGCACCCCTCTAAGCTCAAACAATGTATTGTGAGACTTGGGACCACATGTTGAGAGCAATCTACACTTTGGTCACTATGTGTCCATAGTGGTGAGACACACATTCTGCACTGCACACCTCATACATATGGACATCACTTCCAAGAAGGGGGAGGGCATAGCTCAGCTGTACTCTACCCTTATCAAACCACTAATTTGAGTACAATTATCCCTTCTGTCTGTACCTTACCAGACACCTGGTGCAATTGGAGAAAACACAGAGGTTTGTGACTGGGAGAATACAGGGCCTCCAAACATGACATACATGGAAAGACTGATGAAAGACCTGTCATTGTGCTCAGAATCAAGCAGGCTGCTGAGAGGTGATCTCTTCCTGACATACAGAGCAGTCTCAGACCCTGCCCTACTGGAAATGCTGGGCATCTGCAAATCAAATGGGACAAGAATAACTTGCTTCACGGTTTTTAGCTTAGCCTTTAATGTAAATAGAACATGCTGGGGACACAGATATATCTCCCAACTATTAACACACCTCTGTAATAGCTCCCACTGTGTGTGAAGCAGTGCTCCTTAATGACCCTGTTCAAGTGCAACCTTGATAACTGGTTGGGTGATTGTAAAGTCATCTGTGTGGTGGCACCTATGTTCCTCATGGTCAGTGCCAGTTGATGCTGCTCACAAATCACTCTTCTAACTATGAACATCTAAATTTGCTCAATAGGGGTACTTGTGTTTTTACACAGCTAGGCTTGTAAACACCCTAGCGCCATTAGGCTAATTGCCTCCTGTGAACCTATGAAGCTATGAACCTATGCAAGCCTCCCAATATCTTGTTTTCCACATTGGCTGCTGATGTAATCTACTATATGTTGACTTGCCGTCTTGTAAAAATCAGACTTGTGCTATGCCACTTGTGTAAAACACTATGTTCTGTACTACATGGAATTAGATAGGTATGGGTTATGTTCTCACTGCAGACAACTTGGCTTGTGTGTGTGTGTGTGTGTGTGTGTGTGTGTGTGTGTGTGTGTGTGTATAGGCAAAAGAGCAGTAGTGTACATCTTACAGTTACTGCTCTAATGCCATGGATTGATAGTATTTTGCTACTTGTACATGTCTACACATACATTTCATGCAGGCATCCCAACCTCTTGTCTCCCACGTGGCCTGTTGATGTCATCTGCTATAAGTTGACCTGCACTCATGTAAAAATCAGACCTGTGCCATGGCACTTACATAAAGTACTATGTTCTGTAGTCTATATATCTTAGATTGGTATAGGGTCTCTTCTAACTGCAGTCAACTTGGTGTGAATGTGTGTGTGTGTGTGTGTGTGTGTGTGTGTGTGTGTGTGTGTGTGTGTGTGTGTGTGTGTGTGTGTGTGTATGTGTATGTGTGTCTAGAAAGTAAAGCAGAAGTGTGCATCCTACATTTACTGCTCCAATGCCATGGATTGACAGTATTGTGACACCTGCACATGCCTACACATCCATTTCATGCATTCCTCCCAAAATCTTTTCCCCCATATGGCCTGCTGATGTCATCTATTGTAAGTTGACCTGCACTTTTGTAAAAGTTAGACTTGTGTCATGGAGCTTGCATTAAGTACTGTATTCTGTCATCTGTGTACTTAGATAGGTAGATGTTCTCTTCTCACTGCAGTCAGCTGAGTGTGTGTGTGTGTGTGTGTGTGTGTGTGTGTGTGTGTGTGTGTGTGTGTGTGTGTGTGTGTGTGTCTATGTGCTCTTGCTTGACATCACAGAGGATATTTTACACAAGCATGTAGGACACTGTTATTAGCATATTCTCCTGAACAGACACTGTTGATATCATCAGCTATATCAGATTTGTGGATATGCAGTATTCCCACCAGGGCAGGATCAGAGACTGGCCTGGAGGCCAGGCAGATGTCACCTCCTCTTATTCACAGTGACATTGCTTTTAATCTATCCACATACATCATGGCATGGTTTGTAGGGCCTGTGTTTTCTTGATGAGAAATCCCAGTGGTCTCTACAGCTCCTGCATGCATCTGGTGAGGTACATGCAAAAGAGAACATTATTGTCTATTAGTGTTCTGATGAGATTTGAGTACAGTGCTGCCACACAGTCCTGAGATCTGAATATGATGGTATGACTTATGATTACACAACATAGGCTTTCAATACCAGTGTGAGCACTTGGTGGTCGAAGTTCAAATTGCTGTCTACATGTATTCCTAGTGCTTGCATCACTGGGTTTAAGCATAGCAGGACTGTTGTCAATGCTGTGATTATCAGGGAATTCATTTTTAAAGATGGACAACATAAAAAATACACATTTCTGCATTTATCTGTAAGTCGTGTGCCTCTGTCACCAATCATTTGTCTGTGTTAGCTACTCCTGCAGCATGTTATCATCATTGCTAGACTCAATGATTGCACCAAATATGCAAGAATCAGCAAACTTGGTAAGCCAAACATCATATACTTTTGCCTGAACTGTTGGGAAATAGAGTCCAAACACTGAAGGGCCAAGTACTGATACCTGGGGTATGCCAGTGGTGACAGCTGTATTGTTACAGGTTGATTCACCAATGTTCATAGTATGTGTTCTGTCAGTGAGCCATTTGGTTACCCATCTAATAACATAAGGCTTAATCCCCATCTGAGAGGGTTTCTCAATGATACCTGCATGGGAGATTGTGTCAAACCCTAGGCCAGATTGTGATTGGCAGTATGCACTGTGTTATCTTCATCCAGGCCTATCACAAGTAATCACTGGGCAGTAACAATATCACAGATGGCCTGTGGCATGACACAGGACACCTTCCTGATATGGTTGAGTATGCACTTCAACTCACCCTCCACACATGCTATGATCCCGTAGAAGGGAACATGCACCCATCTGCATTGGGGGGGTAGCACATGATGCATATATGTATAGAGACATCCTAACTCTCCTAAACAGTGAGGTAGACCAACATGACATCATAGACTTCTTCTAAATGGGCACTAGTAATATCCCTGCTGTGTGCAACAGACCTGTATGAGTTGTTAATGTTACATCATGTCTGTTACATCTGATAGATGTCCTCAAAGAGGTCATTGAGGGCATGCATGATGACAACAGTATCATCTTGTGGAATCTGACCAGGTCAAGACATTTGACACAAATACATTTTAAGGTATTCAATCAACACAGTCATATGTGGCCATAAACAGCTATATCAACAAGTGGGTAGACCAGTGTATGACATGCATGGCATTTCACTATGTTGAAATGTGTGAAGTGACCTCTATCTCAGGTCAAGTGATCAGGTCTGTACATTAGGGCTGTCTACTAGGCCCTTTCCTGTCCATTATTTAAGTAGATGATGGTAAGTGAAATGTCTACCAGTGTGTGGTCACAGTGCTGATTACTTCCTTGAATATAATACAAGTACTGGGTATGTGAAGGACATGCACATCAGAGGCCATAATACCTTCATGGTTCCCAACCTTCACCCTAGTAACTGAGTACAGTGCACCCTTCTTCATGTACCTCCCAACACATTTTCCAGTGATGTGCAACTGAAGTGTACCACCTTTGTCACAGTGAGCTGTCACACAGCTTATTAGCCATACCTAGGTGTTTTTTCTGTGGAATATACATGGCTGTCTGATGGTGTTGAGCACCAATCATGTGTTATACCAGATACATGTGTGCTACCTGTTCTTCTTATGCAGACACTACATACATAGGTGTTTAATAACATTAATGGCATGTATATCATTCATGACAGTGTGGATTGTGAGACATATATATATATATATATATATATATATATATATATATATATATATATATATATGCGCCATGCATACCAGTCAGCTAGTCTGTATAGATCAAAATGTTGCATACAAGTATAACAATGTCCCTCCTAACACTTCCAGGCAATGTTACAGTGCCAGGACAGTGTGTGTGGTTATCTTCATAGAGTGTGGCTGTACCGTGATAGTTGTTCAAGTGTGTTTCTGCAGAATCATCTCATCACTCTAAATCACATATGTTATGGCAGAGGCATGTGATTACTGGTGGTATTATACTGATATTGTTTATGATTGTAGTTGGTTCTTTTAATGTTTTCCATGAGCCTTTACCTGTGCCCCACTTGCTGGAAATGTCTGGTGAGACTACACTCATATTCAGGCATATCAGTTTGCACAGTTGCACAATATGCAGCTTGCCCCAATTGTATGTTCGATCCTTGATAGATGTCCTCTGCATATTCATGTAACAATGTTTATCTCACACAGACATCCTCCCCAGTGTTATGTCACCTTGTGTGACAGTCATATAAAACAAACTTCCACTGTACAGTCCCTATTATACCATATATATATATATATATACATATATATATATATATATATATATATATATGTGTGTGTGTGTGTGTGTGTGTGTGTGTGTGTGTGTTTGGTGTTGCTACTGTGATAAACCTCCATTGACATGCCCTCATCTGCTGTACATTAGGTTGTTTCACCTGTCCCCTTTCTCTATGTTTATTCTTATGATTCATCTGTGTGTCACTATTCAATACAAACACACACACACACACACACACACACACACACACACACACACACACACACACACACACACACACACACTTCCCCTGAGTATTAATTTTACATGGCAGTCCATGTACCATTACATATCATTTACACAGCTTCAGTACAGAATGCCAGGAATGGGATATCAGACTGCTCTGCACTGTAGATACACTGTCCTGTATTGTGTTTGGACCATATACTTCACATTCATGCCTCTTAACTGTCCAGATATTCCCAGGATACCCAGATGTGCTCCTTATCAAATATGTAGCTTTCTGCCATAACCCTGGGATGATCTCAGGACTGATGTGAGTCAATATTACATACATTTTAGTTCAGACCTCTCAACTGTCCTGATTTTTGCAGAATGTCCAATTTTTGCCTCACATTTTTGACCTTTTCCATGTAAAATTTAGTTTTTTTGGCAAATCATTGTCATGTCATTGTGGATTGACATCAGAAAATAATGACAGACATTTGAGTTTCAAACTTCATGCTCTTCAGTAAATTCGTGCTACTGTAAAACATATTATTCTATCAACTTTCTAAGTTTGTAAGAGCAATATTAAAATCTGTTCCACCATTATTTATGGATTTGTCCAGATTTCTTGCTGTAAGAAGTTGAGAGGTATGGCTGAGTTTCATTCTACCACATTTCTATGACACATGTATGTCAGATATGTCCCTATTTCTGGTTAATTATCTTCGCATTATGTTGGTCTTTGTGCAGATGTGTTGAACTAACAGATTGAGAGCTATCTGTGAAGCCCTGGGGATCATTGCGGCATTCCACACAAAGCCACGGACCATACTTGCTCTGCTTTCAGCAGTACTGCTATGCATGTTTGCTTATGCTTACATGATTTCCTGTCCAACAACACTGTTGCCAGCCATTATACCTAGCTTAGACAGTAGCATGGCATGAATATGGTGCTCTGCCAGTCACCGTAAACCATCGCGTAAATATGTAAATTATGTGTAAGCTTCATGCAAAGACTACACGAAGTTTATTGAATCCTGGGGATTGATCACATTTTTCATCTCAAAAACATCTGCAGGTTCTTTACCTAGTCTGAGGGTCAGATTCCAATGGCATTTCAAAAGAGTTGCTGTTAGTGTAAATGTACCCTAATTTTAAAAAACTTGCTCTCCATGTAAGTGACTTACTTCGGTGTAAGGCCTATCCTTAAACAGGCTTACTATGGGGAACAGATTCCAAAACACATTCCGTCAGCCTTATATCTGTGTAACTGGTCACTTGCATGCAGAGAAGTATATTGGAATCAGGGCCTGATGGTCCAGGTTAAAAAAATACATTGGGCAGCTATTCCAAGCTTATGACATATAGCTTTGGCAAACTGTTGCATATTTATAAAACAGACTGTATTTGCCCATGAAATTGTTAGTTTTTTGATAACTACATATGTTTCTATGAAGGGTTTAGGGACCTATGTTACTCTCATAGGAACTCTGATAATGATTCAGTACAGGCTTATAATTCTTAGGTATGGGAGTACCAAGAGTTTTGTAAATATGAAACAACTTATAATGTCAGCATTTACTTCACCTATCAAATTCATGCATAGCAGAAGCAAATACCAACAAAATAAGCTACATGATTCAAACATAATTAAACTCACAGCATTTACTTCCGACCACAAAACAATGTGTCACACTGAAATACACTTGGAAGACTACATCTGAACCTAAATCATGTAACTTAAAGAGAATGCAGTAAATGCTACAGTAGGCACAAACATGTGCTTACTATATTTTCTTACTACATCCTTACTTGAGTGCATACTATTTACACCACTTTTTAAAACATACATCTCTCACCTCCCACACATAAACCTGAAGTATAACTACAGTAAATTATACTATGTAACCATACTCCTACAAGTTGATATGTTTGTGCTGTTCATGTTGCTTCCTTACTTATTTCTATTGTATTAATCCTTATGCTTTTAATTGCTCATACTTTTAAATGCTTACTTTTTTTTGTTAATTTGTTTATGTTTAAACTTTATATAAATGTAAGTGGAACTTTTCTCCCCAGGCCTCTGTTGAAAAAGGGCTATTTCAGCTCAGTTAGACTATCACAGTCAACAAATGTAAAATAAATAAATAATAATAAATACATTTTGAGTCTGGTCAGTGTGTAGCATAATTTCAAACACAACAAAAAGTACATTATGGTTAACTGCAAGAAATGCCCTGAAGTTTCTGCAGTGCAGACTAGTTCAGCAATCTTTGCTGTTTAGCCTGTTTTTTTACTTGTCTTGTTAAAATCCATAACTACTATCAAAAATATATAACTACCACATTTCATTGGAATACCTTCAACATAAATGAAATGGCAGTCATGCAAAATTAATAAGGCATATAATTTCTGTCAGCAGATGGACCCTGTGTTTTTGCAGAAAACAACCACAGAAGAAAAAATATATATTAAGAAACAGTGCAACCTTATACAACACTTGCTGAAACCTCCCTTTTACAGGAGTGAAATGTTTGTACTTTGACGTTTGAGCAGATCTATGGAACATGTAGTATGTTTAATTTGTGGCACTAGACTGCAATACCAATGAAGTGAGGTTTACTGCCTATTAGCAATTTAAAACAGTGTACTTAATTATGCATATGCCATCCTTGACACTAGTAAGAACAACAAATCAAGGAAAAGGAGTATATAACTAAAATTCAGTTTGCAAGAAACACATTATTGCACTGCGTTTCATGTTATAGTAGTACTTACCTATAACCTATGAGCTATGTTTACAAAAGTGAGAAGAAAAATTACTTCAAAACAGCATGCTTAGGAAGTAAGATACCTGATGAAGGTGCAAGTGAAATGCTTTAATATATGGATGTTTTTATACTGATTTAAAAAAGTTATACTATGTGTTGTCATAAAGCCTTTTTTTCTCTCTTTTTATTCAGTATATGGCTCCTGAGGTTTTTCTTGCTTACTGTACATTTTCAAGACTGATGGTAAATGAAATTTTACACTTATGTCTTCCATTTCTGCCTCCCATCCGAGTGACACTACAAATAGTTATTTCTGCCTTTCTGTGAGTTGATATTTGGAAGTAGGACATTTTGCACAGTTTGTGTGTGTGTGTGTGTGTGTGTGTGTGTGTGTGTGTGTGTGTGTGTGTCTATATATATATATATATATATATATATATATATATATATATATATATATATATACGCAATGTGCGCATACACAGTGTGTGGATACACAGCGTATGTGTGAAAATGTTTTGGTATTCTGTTATGGGATCAGACAGTCTGAAAAGGTAAAGGAAGAAGAATAGACATTTCATTTCTGTCATATGATACAGCCATCAGTATGCTTCTTAGCATGCAGTTTGGAACCAGTCATGGGCTAAAACTCCAGCTCCAGCAACAAAATTTAAGAAATAGTTTAAATTGACAACTGATATGTTTTATCATTTCAGAGCTGGACTAATATTACTCATCATATTATGGAAGGAATCCACATGCATTGAAGTGCATTTGCATCTTTAAGTGAAGATTTTTTTTTGTTATTGTCTGCAGTAGAGCCCAGTATTTACCTTCCCTAAACCAAATGGGTTCATTTGGTCCTTCAAGGTAATGGCACTTCAACTTATTAATTTCCTAGTGGAGGAGAGAGACAGATGTTAGGAAGTGGGTCAGTCTGGAGATCCCGCAAACTGCCGTAACCCTACCCCTCCTTGAGATCTTGAGAGATCCATCCTAACTGGCTTTGGAAAGTCCATGCCAGCTTCTGCTCATGCATACTGTCACTACTAGGTGGCACTCTGCTTTTTAAAATGGACAGAACACACTTCTCGCTGTGGGTGATGCACACACAGTCCTACAGGAGTTGCCAGTGCAGTGACCAAAGTAACCCCCCCCTCCCAAGGATGGGCGAGCTGGTATTGGCTACTCACTGTCATCCTTGCTGCTCGCTCTCTCCTGCACCACTGCCAGTAACCAGACTCAAGTCATCTGGGGTACAGTCAGGGCTTTATCTCCCAGTACATCTGGACCCACTCATCTTTAAGTGAAGATTCTTTGAAAGCCAGAAACTTAGTATTTTAAACTGCCCAATACTACAGAATAATAACAATAATAATAATAATAATAATAATAATAATAATAATAATAATAATAATAAATCTGAGATACATTTTACATGCATCTCATAAGAAATGTACCATATTTGGACAAGGCAGTGAGACATTTATTCATGAAAAACACAGCCAAGAATTTCACAAAAGCTGTATTACAGAAGTGAGTCATTATTTTTTAGATAGTACTGAACCATGCAAACTAAACATATACTACACTGAAGAAATTATAATAAGTTCTTGTTTTGAAAATCCCTTCCTGATTCCATTTTTAACCTATTTTGGAGAGAGGTAAACCCACTGGACTGAACTGCTAGCACATCACATAGTAAATAAATGAAGGGGAAGAAAGCAAGCTGTACACACTGGGCACAGAAGGCAGCTCATTGTAAGCTCAAAGCTTCTGCCCTCTGCACTGGCATTCTAAAGGGCAACTAATGTGCAGTGCTGTGCTAGTTACTTATAGAAATAATATGTTACTATTACTAGTTGCTTTTCAGTGAAAGCAATATATTACTATTACTTATTACTTTTCTAAAAAAGTAATATATTACTATTACTAGTTACTAACTAAAGTAACACGTTACTTTTACATAAGTATAATTTATCAATTATAACACTGAGATTTACTCACACAAGTAAGTACATGTATGTAAGTGTATTATTAAAGTTGTATACACAATAATACAATGATGATGAATAGCATTTAACAGTTGAAAAAAATCCAGCAGACTAGTCTTTATAGCTGGGCAGTACAGTGGTGCAATGGTTAGCATTGTCACCTCACAATAAGACGTTTTTGTGGTTCAATTCTCATCTGGGTATACTTCTGTGCAGAGTCCGCATGTCCTCCCTGTGTTTGCGTGCGTTTCCTCCATGTGCTCCAGTTTCCTCCCACATTTCCCAGACATGCTGCAGGTGCATTGGACATTCTAAATTGACCCTAGGCATGAGTGTGTGCATGCGTGTACCTTCTGAGGAAGGTTGGATGCCAGGATGGCAACTTGATTCAGTAAAACTCTACTGCTACTTGTTCTGCAGACTGTAAAAATCGTCCCAAAAGATGTGAGCAGGTCACCAAGAATTATATGCAAAAAATCAAAGTGATAGAGCAATTTGTCGAATAAAAGTTCCAAGAGTTTATTGTGTTAGTGCTTTCGTAAACCAGTTACTTCATCAGACACATAAAATAACAACTCATCCTTCTAGTATATATACTATAGCAATCAATCAATTAAAACAATTTTAAGTTTCCCTCCAAAATTTCTTAAAGGGATATACAACAAATAAAAATGAACAACAGATAAAAAGAAGAAAAAAAGAGAGAAATAGCATGCATCCACCACACATATTTTTAATATAGTGAAAGGACAAGGACTAAGGGTCTCATGTTCTACTAATCAGGATGAAGAATTTGATCATACTTTACAGAATTTGAAATTGGACTTTGAGAACAGGGGTTGCAGTTACCAAGAGATAGAAACAGCATATGCCCAAGTTAAAGCGGAGAGACAAAGTAGAGGTAAGCCATATTATTCTAATAGAGCACGGGCAAGGGTTAATGAAATAAAGAAAGATAATAGGGTTCCAGTAGTTACCTCCTATACACAGGATACCAAACAGGTAAAGGATGTGTTCAAAAAGAATTGGCATGTTTTGCTACTGAGGAGACTAAAAATATAGTGGGAGAATATCCCAGGTTTACTCATAAGAAAATGATGAGTCTTAAAAAACAATTATGTTACCCTAAGATATTTAGATGATTGGAGACTGTTCCACTTGAAACCGTCAAATTATCGCATCATCGAACCTTAAAACACAGAGACCAGAATGTCGCAAACTGAGATAATTGAAAACTGCAATCATTGAGACTCATAACATCGAAAACACATTCCCTACATGTTAAGTGTGCAAACATGCCTAAATACAACAATCCAAGTATCAAAACATATTCGATGTCACGCATCTCGATGATTACAGTTTTCGATGATTTCAGTTTGCGACATTCTGGTCGTGATGTTTTAAGGTTCGATGATGTGGTAATTCGACGGTTTCAAGTGGAACCTTGGAGACCATAGATAGGGGAACAAAGAAGTGTGGCAATTGTAATTACTGCCAGTATATGGATACGTCTAGATTTTATAGGCACCCAGGAACAGGTTTTTTGTGGAGACCAGAGCGCAAGTGAGCTATAACAGTAAGAACCTGATATACCTGGCTTACTGTACAGTCTGCTTTAGATTTTATGTGGGTAAGACGAATTGTTAACTTAAAAAGCGTATAAGAGACCACCTCTACTGTACTAGGAAGGGTGATGACCATAGTGCCCTGGCCAAACACACTTTGCTCGTGGGTGAGGACCGCATTTGTATGTTCCAAGTCCTGCAGGTACAACAACTTAGTGAAAGACGAGCGGATATAGTTAATGGTACAGAATTCACAGAACTGAAGTGGATTCTAAGGCTGGGAGCACATAGAGGTTTAGGTCTAAATGATATGGTACCCCTGAAACCAGTGCTAAAAAGGAAGGGAATTAGGAAATAAAATAAAAGAAATATGACATATATTTTTCCCTTATAGGTGCTCTTGAGTAGATTTAGATTTGTGGCTAAAGAATTTTTAATGTAATGTAAAATTTATGTTTATGTTTGTCTTTGTTTTTATCTGTTGTTCATTTTTATTTGTTGTATATCTCTTTAAGAAATTTTGGAGGGAAATTTAAAGTTGTTTTAATTGATTGATTGCTATAGTATATATACTAGATGGATGAGTTGTTATTTTATGTGTCTGATGAAGTAACTGGTTTATGAAAGCGATAACACAATAAACTCTTGGAATTTTTATTCGACAAATTGCCTCTATCGCTTTGATTTTTTGCAAATTGTTCTGCAGACTGATGATCTACTGTGGTGACCCCTAACAGGAGCATCTAAAAGGAGAAGATGACTAGTCTTTATAGCTAGACAGTCACAAATAATAATTAAACCAAACTATGCACAGCTAGCAGCACAAAATTTATAAAAAACTATGACATTTTATCTATTTTCGGCAACTAAAAATCGAAACCTGAAAAGAATTTTAAATAGAACATACTAGGACTCTACCAGTGAAAGCTAATGATAACCAGACTCCAGCCCTGCCCTGGTACTGTGGGACTCTCACCCACTAAAGCACCCCCTAACACTGGGACAATTCTAGTCTGCTAGATATCATATACTTACTTTGCTGTAAAATAAATGGCATTGGTTCTCCATACCACCGTCAATCGGAATCAAACTCACCACTCATTGGTTTAACACCCAACACTCCAACTTACTGCACCAAGCAGGACTCTTCAGGTGGATCTATGACCAACCAACTTTTGTTTTGACAATTTTTTTTTATGTTCTATTCAAAATTCGTCGAATAAAAATTCCAAGAGTTTATTGTGTTATCACTTTCATAAACCAGTAAGGATAAGAATAATAAGGTAAAGAAGATTATATCGATTTTAGAAGTGTGGATTATGCTGTGCTGGGTGAGATGGTCAGGGAAGAATTAAGAGACTGGAAAAGCAAATTGACACAGTAAAGAAGCTATTGGCAATGAATTCAGTACTGTAGGAAAAGATTGTGAGGAAGAGGCAAAAAGACAACAATAGAAAAAGAAGTTGTTTAAACTTAATTCATTGCAAGTTGCCAATGCATATTTTCAGAAATGTTTGCAGGTAAAAATTGTACCACAAGGACTGTGTTTAGTGAAATTTCCATTTGGTTTGGACTATAATGAAGAAGTATATGCCGAGTTTTGTGATATGCTTAACAAACATGGTTTTGATATGATGGAAAATTATTAAGTTTAATGATTTGAAGATTTGTCAGTTAATTAAAGATGTGGAGAAGTTAAATTTAGACATTAAGAACAATTTAGTTTTTCCTCGGAGGAAAAAGTTGTATGTTAAGCAGTTTACTATTGTGGATAGGAAGTGTCAAAACATTTTTGAAAGAAAAAACAACAAGATACTTACAGATTGCAAACAATATACTGATAATCAAGCTTTTCCCATTAAGAGCAATCAGTTCATCAAGATCACCAATTATACATATACATCTGGTGTTGACCGAAAACAGAGTGTAGAGAAGTCTAAACCTTTTTGCCCCCAAGAACAACTGAATGGGTTGGTGGTAAAGCAAGAACAAATTTGTTCCAAAGCAGCAGAAAAGTGTAGAGTCAGCCACACACAACTGGAATTCGAAAAACATATAAATTCCTCAATGATGTGTAATAATAATGTTGTTTTTTTTTTCCTACAAGGGATTTCATATTTACAATTATACAAGCAACGCATCACTAAATAACAGTTTTCCCTTTTTGCTAAAGGGTTAAAGTTTGGGCCCACTAGGAGGTTCAATGCAGTGAACACAATTATTGAGTCCAAACTTTTTTATTAGGAAATTAAATTTAGCTATTTTTATGAAGAACAAGACAAAACAAACAAGTGTGTGCACCAAAAACATGTTAAGAAAAAAACATTTTCAATCCTCCACTACACCCTATGCTAAGTGTTTTAGAAAAAGCTATAATTGAAGATCTTTATGCATTTGAAGCAAGAATTTAAAAAATCCCTTTTAGAAATTCTAATTTAAATAAAAAAAATGGCAATTATTTAATTCTTTGAAAAATAACAGATCCCCTTCAAGTAATGAAGCCCGATAAGGGTGGGGGGATTGTGTTATATGATTCTTTGAATTATTTTAAGTTATGTTGGACTTATTGAATGACACTAACAATTACACCAGTGTATCTTTAAATTAAGTTAGCATAGGGTATAAGAGGATTGACTCATTTTTGGAAGAATATTTTCTTGAACAGAAGATTACAGTGTTTACGTATCTTCTTCTTTCAGCTTTTCTCGGTTAGGGGTCACTACAGTGGATCACCTGTCCACTCATGATTGGCAGTGGGGTTTTATGGTGTTGAGTTGCCAGCCCAGTGCCCAACCTTCCACAGAAGGCACACACATGCATGCACTTACACCTAGGGCCAATTTAGAGGGTCCAATCCACCTATAGCATGTCTTTGGGATGTGGGAGGAAACCGGAGCACCAGGAGGAAACCCACATGATCACAGGGTGGACATGCAGACTCCACACAGAAGGCACCCCAGCCAAGAATCGAACCGGAGAATGTCTTGCTGTGAGGCAGCAATGCTAACCGCTGCAACACCACAGCTGCCCATTACAGTGTTCACGTATAATTTTCTGAAAGTAGAGAATCCAGTAGTAGTCACTATCTTTGGTATACCTAAAATATACAGAGAGTTGGTGAATTCCCCTTTTAGGCCATTTATTTCAGGGTGAGGTTCCAAAACTTATCCCATTGGTTTATGTATTGATAGATGGCTAAAATTTATTTACCAGTCAGCCAACCATTTAATTATTGACTCATGGAATTTTCTTGGAAGACTTAAAAATGACATTTGGGGGAAAGATTACATTTTTCTAACCATATATGTGATAGATCTCTGCACTTCATAGGTGCCAGAAGCTGTTGAAGACTGCGGGGGTGGAGGGTGACAGGGGCACTTAGTGACCTAAAAAGGGCAATTTTTTATAACTATTTACTACCACAACATAGTTTCACTTGGAGAACTTTTTAAGCTTAGTCAATTCCATTTTGGTGCTTGAATTAACATTTTCTGATTGGTCTTACTATTCCTTGGCTAATAATTGTATATTAGCCCTAGTGAGAATAACTGTGACCATTCCGTAGATAATTTGAGGGGACCCATGTAAGGGATGCAGCATTTAGGAACTACCTCTATCCATCAGTGGCATGAGAGACAATCCTGGAGTACATTTTCTATTACCCATCCTTAGATCCAAGTTACATTTAAATATGGGTGGATGAGCTTTGTTTTATTATTATGGATAGTCTGTTCTGGAACAGTGGTAGCCTCTGTGATATATATCCATCTCTCCACAACATTCAGTTTAGATAACTGGACTGAGTATTTCTGATGTCATTTCACTTGTTGAGGTTCAGTAGGTCCATCTGTATTAGGTCAGAGGATGCCTTGTATGCCAGACATGTCACCTCTAAGCACTCTGTAGGATACTGAGTATAGTAATAAATCTTTGAGGTGGTCCATGCAAGACCTACTGTTTAGGACTTGTATCCTTTTAAGTAAGGCATCTCTGAAGGTATTCCAATTGTTGCATGGGGATGGACAAATACATGCCAAAGTGGGCAATAAACAAAATGATTGACCTAATGAGAGCTTTGTAAAGGGGGACAACAACATCTCTAGATCTAGTCACAATTAATTTGTTTATAAGTTGTGCAATATAGAAAGGCTTTCTTATGACTCTGGGTACATGTTGGTCAAAAGTTTTGTCACTGTACACACAAGTTCCCAAATGTCAAACAATTGAGTCAGTTCTCAGAGGGCATTGTCATGATTTTGACACCAGTTATTGCTTGGGACACATCTTCCTGCACGATGTTTAAGTCAATTGGAGATTCAGTAACTGCTCCTAGCTTGCAGTTATCTCAAACTTAGCCAGCCAAAGCCCTTTGGTATTTCATTTTACTTTTGAGATGTATATGCCAAACAGAAAAAGTCTCAGCAGTGAACCCTGGGGGAGTCCATTGGTGACTGGTCTCTTCCCCTATTTTGATCTTCTACATCCTGTGAGCAAGTTGGCAATCCAGCTAGTGATGCAAGTGTTTGCTCCTACATTATTTATCTTTTGTACTACACCTGAGTAGGGGATTGCGTCCAAAGTCTTGGTCAGGTCAAGGTAATGTGGTGTGAACTGCTTTACCTTCATTCATTGCTTTGGTAACAAGAGTAAAGCTTAAAATTTGCCGATGATTTTGAGCCTTTCACACTTTCTTCTGGGCTGTTTTCAAACACATTT